>NW_005842882.1:317242-338685 GCF_000455745.1 Alligator sinensis
GGGGTACAGAAAAAAGAGCAAAAATCCCACCCCCCCCCCCCCCCCCGCAAACCTGCCGGCACATTACACAAAAGGATTAATAAGGTTAAGAGACATCTCTGTCAACAACAGTCTGAGCCGATACCAGCCCACACTGTCATTCTGCTGGGCAATAGCTCCACATTTAAAAAAACAAAACAAAAAACAGCAAAAAATAATCCAACAACTGTTGCTGCATGTGTCAGCAGACTGCAACTCACCAGACTGTGTGCTGGTCTGTGCTGCAGTATCTGAGTCCTGGGTGCTCCATGGTCTGTCCCACCCCGTCAGGTTGAGAGACTGCAGGCCAAGGCACAGGTCGTTCGTGTCTGGGAGGCCACGGGAAGACTCTTGAGTAGAGGTGGGGAAAAGCATCCTGCTTGCCACTGCTTCTTCAGAGTCCGGGAAGTCTGCTCAGAGGGGGAACAAACAAGCTTGAGAGTTCAAGGATTTTTTTTTAAATTAATTTTTTTAAGGAGGAGTTTTCCAAAGCTTCAAGCCCTAAAGCCAGGCCCTGCACTACTCTAAAGCCACTGCCCCCGTGTCTAATGCTTGCACCCCAAAAGGGAGCACTGCCATATGTTCAGGAACCAGCCCCCCTCCCCCCTCTGCCCCCTCCACCTTCCTATCCCGTCTGCATTACTGACTGGGTCAGCATGTGATCAGGCTGCTGATGCTTACTGTGCTGACAGTGACGTCACTCAGCCATGCAATATAACCGCATCATTTCTTACAAAATAAAAAAAAGAAAAGAGAAGGTAGAGAGAGGGACAGATTCCCCCGGAAGACAACACAGCATGCAGAAGAGAAGAGGTGCAGCTCTGCTAAATCTAGGGAGGCAGGCAGACGGCACAAACAAGCAGGGAGCTCTAGCACAGCCGACAGCAATCCTCCCAGCAATAACTATAGCAGCAGCGACAGATCAGACACTGTTAGTTTTAGTGCTACCCAGCTCTCCTGTCTCCGCCCCCCACCCTCCCCTCCACCCACAAACCCAAAAACACTTTAGTCCTGGACAGACTCCAGCTGCTGGCTCCATCCCCGATTCAGCCTCCCAATGCAAGGCTTCACAATTCTGCTAGCATAATCTATTTGCTTCAACTTGGCCACTGTGCCTCACTGACTCTGCATTGTTTACCATTGAGTAATATGGATAACCTTCAAAACCAAATCCTCTGCACTTCTCTTCCTATAGCTTTCTATTGCAGACCAGTCTGAGACTGCGTGTCATGCTGGTTACGAGAAACAGGGCCAGCCAGAGCACGAGTCCCATTTCATGTCTGCAGACAGGAATTTTCATGGCCTATTTACCTCCCCACCCCCTTCTCTTCCTCCTCCTCCTCCCAGGTCCCATTCCACCCTCCCCATCCTGCAGGGTGTTCGCAAGCCTGAGGTACCGGAGATGCTAGATTCCTGCCTTAGCTTAAGTGTCTGTGCCAACAGCCTAAGGAAATGCAGCAGGTTCCTGGTGAGAATTTCAGCTCGATGCAGATCTGGGGGCTGATGCTCAGCTGTGTTGCCTCAAGTCTGACTCACTCAGAGGGCATTTGGAAACCAGCTACCAAGCAGAATGGCACTTGTCTCCTCCACACCCTGCCCCCATGCCCCTCCTACTCTGCCATCCAGAGCACACCCCGCCCCTGCTCTTCAGCAGGGTGCTGCAGTGACTCCTGCTTGTCACATTATCCATCACGTGCTGCTCAGCCCACCCCAGCCACTGCCAGCCTGGAGGTTGGGGCCTCCATTCCACAGCCACAGCAGGACCCCAAGCTGGCGAGTGGCCCACTTACCCGGGAGCAGGCCGCACCCATTAAACACCCCAGACCAGAATCGGGGTGCTGCAGTCCAGGAGTGGTCCTCCCCTGCTGTATAAGGGGATTTGGTGAACACTAGGAAGTTAGTGGCATTGTCACTGCATGTCACAGACAGAGAATGATAAGGCTGCACTGGCTGGCAGTCAAAACCACCTCACTGGCCCGACCCCTCCTGCATAATGAAGTCAGCTCTATACCAGTACCTGTACTGGTACAGTTGTTTCATTAAGCATCATTTTACTAACCTAGCTGTTCAAGGACCACCTCTAGTCCAGATGCAGCTGCACACTGAAGTGCTTATACAGTGAAAACATACCCCCAATAAGCACTCATGGGGCAAGTATCTAAGCTAGGGTGCCTTGCTGGTTTAAAAACAACAGGTCAGCTTGTTTTTGGATGGAGCTTAACACACCATCCTTAATGTGGTATTATGAAGGAGAGTTTACGCTGCCTGAACATGCTCTTACTTAGCTCCCACAGCAACCATAACTTGCCTTACGAATATGCAGCATTTGCCACGTTTACACAAATGCATAAGGGCATGTGCCAGAGTCCAAGTTCAGGGCTGTAAGTGGAATGATGGTTCCCATCTTCTCCGCTTGAGGTTACGATTAAGTTTGTGCTGACTTGCCGAGCTTAATAAAAGAAGTGGGGGTGCTGTGTATTTGAAAGCACATTCAAAGTCAAAAAACTCAGTAAGCTGGGACCAGGATGGACTGGAGGAAACTATTAAAGTGAAATTGAAACAGAAAGAAGCTGCCAAGAAACCACACTACCAACATCTTGAAGGTGAGCTGCCAGGATAGGCAGGAGTTTTGTGCCTTTTTTCCTTCTTTATCAAGACTACTCCAAACAATAAAGTTTCCCTCACTACATTAGCCTAGACACACAAATCTTGCCCATAAGCTTTTGGAAGAAAAAGAAAATGGTTTTGAAAAATCCCTCTGTTTAACGGGTTGGGTTTGGGTTAAGTACATAAAGACCTTTGAAACAAGGGTAGTAATTTACTGTGCGAGATTCTCTACTATTCCAGACAAGTTGCACTTAATAGAGGACTGTTCCAAACCATGACGCAAAATTACTTGCCAGGTAGATCTAAAAGACAAGTCTTTAGAAGCCTTTATACATGATAGATGGCACAAGCCTGGTTTTGTCTTTAAACCTTCAAGAGGAATATAGGTCACAGGAAGAAGTAAGACATTTACAAAAAGTTTAGTTTCCAGAATATTTATTCTGAAATACAAAGTCTGCAAACTGCAACAAACAGCAAACTGCTAACAGCAGCCATTTAATAGCATCAAGGGCATTTGGAGCAGGATGAAGTCTTTTCTGTACAGATGCCTCTGGGTACAATAAGCACATACAACTATAATACTTGAGCAGCCTTGCTTTGAAGACATGGGAAGACAAAGTCTGGCCAACAGTCAGAGCAAAGCAGGGCTGGAAGGGACCTCCAGAAGTCATCTAGTCTAACCCCCTGCCTACCCTATGGCAGGATCATCCCTATCCAAGTGCTTCTCTAACAACCTTGTGCCTGGAGTCACCTGTCCTCACAGGCTTCCCCTGATCCACTTGGGAAGCATCAGCCCCTCGCAATGATCTGTCCATACCCCCCCCCAATACTGGGGCTTGCATTGCCAATGCACCCCCCTGGGACCAGTTATTTTTTGCATAAAATTGAGCTGGAATGCATCCCTCTAGCAAATGAAGCCAAAGAATGTTCAGCTACTGCCCAAGAATCTGACAATGACTAAACTTCCCATTTGAGCTGGTCATGTTTCATTTTAAGCAGCATCAAGCTTTAAAAAAAAAAAAAATTAAATGTTTTAAAAACAGACTGCTTTACCTGAAAAGGCTCCTTTAGGAGTCCCCATTACACCAAGTCAGAAATTCAGGACCTTACAACCAAAAAGATGCCTACAACGCAGTACATACTGCACACTTCTAGCCACAGACAAGCTGCATGTTATATGTAGCATCACTGCTGCTATAGGGAGCTACCTACACTTTAGCTTTTCAGCTGTATGCTTAAAAGCATTTCCAGGAGTTCCCTAAAAGGAAGCCTCTCTCCAGTTCAGGACCTCCACAATAGCAAGTCTCTAGTCTGATCAGCTACTGAGCCTTTCATAGGAGGAAGCTTGTCTAGCAATATGCTGCAGTTGGCACTTTAACCAAGGACTGATGCCAAGACAGCAGTGACAAGCCTTGTGTTACCTGCAAAGATAAGCTCCCTCCTTTGCTCTCCCTTCTTCACTCAGAAAAGCCACAAGAGTATAAGTCTTGCTTGCCAAAGATACCGTATTTTTTTGCATGCAACATGCCTTATCCCCAAGAGCCAGCTTTGGGAAATTAGAGTGTATAACATATGCAAGAAATATGGTAAGAGCAGCCTATGTCACTTACCAGGGGATACACATAAAAGTTTGGTACCGTCCACAGGTAGCAGAATAATGAGCAGGCTTGGCTCTCTACCTGATGCTGTTGCTTACTGCAAAGAAAGATCTTTTTTCGCTTTCAAAAACAAGGTGCTTATATTCCAAGGTGTTGTTTGCAAGAAAATAGGGTATCAGGGATAGGCTGGTTACCAGGAACAGAAGAACATTTGAGAGAAGAGGGTATGGGAGTTTGAATGTAAGCCTTTTATAGTTGATGACTGTCCGAAATCTAGGAAGCATTTAACATATACTGCTTTTCTAGTACTCATCAGGTATATTTGAGAAAGCTTCCCCCCCTCCCCCCAATGGAGACAAGCAACACATTGGCCTATTTTTCCCCTCAAGTAAAGGGATGTAGATAGCATGGCTTGTCAAAAAGCCACCGTGGAGAAGACCCAGGAAGGGAAGCCAGGAGTTAGCTCTGGTGCTGTATCCTCTCCTTGAGGGACAGGGAAGGAGCTACTTCTAACTCTCCAGTATGCCATCTTCTAGCAAGATTTGGGAAGACCAGATGTTTAACAGGAATTGAAGTGACAGGAGTGAGACAAAAGCTCAACCACTACTTCCTCACTGCCTTTCCAGAAATGCTCATTTAAGTCTACAACACATGCTCATTAAGGACGTGTCCACACAAGCATGGATATTTGGTTCCCCAGGAACAACTAGCAGCAGCACACCCTGTGATGCCACTACCTGTTCCCGGGGAACGCTTGTGCCGCACACCCTCTGGTGCATAGCAAGTTACTCTGGGTAGGGTAGGGGAGGCTGGGGCCAGCTCTGGGCTGGCCTTAGCAGCCTTACCTGGCATCCTGGGGGCATCCCAGGGCTGCAGCAGCAATCCAGGTGCATGGAGCCCGATTGGCAGCCAGAGTGTGGCTCCAGTTTTTAGCAGCACATGCTGCCCCTGCGTGCACTGCTCCGCTTTTTTCCTCTGCAGGTTTTCGTTGCTCTTATGGTGCAAAGAACATCTGATTATGCAATATGTGGTGTCACATACTGCATGGCTACGCTTGTCTGGATGCGGCCTAAGGAGCTTTCCAGATACTCCTAAACTTACCAAACCTAGCACATTTCCAGGAGAACTACATAAAAGCTTCAATTTTCAAGCCCAGCAAGTCCATGAAGTACACACAAATACAGTAAACATTTAATCCAGAATATTGATGTAAATGTAATAGGTCTTCTAAAATGCAAACCTCTCACTTCACACAAAGTTAAGATGCACGCAGGGTGCAAGGTTGAACAAGCACCGAGTTAAGCATTACCTTTGTTGGACATTTCTATGCTTCATAGTGCTTAGTATTTAAAGCATCCTAGCATTTGCACCTAACGGGAATGAGACTTCAAGGCTTCTCCATGCAAGTTAACAGATGGACATTAGCAATCTATAGTTCAATTTTAAGCCTATTTGGGAATTCATAATTTTTTCCTCAGTCCTCTTCATGGGTTTTCCCTGGGTGTGGACCTGCTAACTTTACAAACAACCAAATGCAGCTTTTTAGACAGAGCACCCTATAGCAACAAGAGCCAAGCAGTAAGTAGTTAAGTATTGCTTCTAATGCAATTTGGATAGTGCCAGAAATGAAGACTATTAATGCTGTATTAACCACCTCCAAGCCTCATTTGCGATCAACTTAAACCACTCTGAAAGGCAGTAATACCCATTTTAAGGACCAAATGGAAGAGAGATATTGAAGTTGGATCTCTGCATCAGAAAGTAAAAGTAGTTAGACCGCATGGAAGAAAAAAAAAAAAATGTTTGCAAAAACTTAATTCAAATTCTCTTTCACTAATGAAGTCAGAGCCAGGGCAGTAAACTGGAAGCCACTATAGGAAAAACCAAAACAAGGTTAGGAGCTACTCCAGTTAAGCCAGCAACAGCAAGAACTCTACCTATAACATAGACTGAGTAGTACAAATTGATTGAGAACTAGCTCTTGGAAGCCAGACAATCAACTCCCTGCAGTATACTATCTACTCCCAATGACTGACTAGTTTGATTTGGTGAGGAGACCAGATTTACTAGCGTTATTTCATGGTCACTGGAAGCAGATGGGGAGTCCGAACAAGAGTCATTCTTTAACATCTGACATTCAAGATGCTACACAAATTTACTAGCAGACAAATAAGCAGAACTCCCAGCTTTCTAATATTATCTGGGGCTTGTTTACAATCAATGCTGGCTCCTGCAGTCATCTTTCTCTGGTCTGGGCACAAGCATCACAACTATATTTTTGGGATTCTGAGACTAAGTTACAACAGACTGTCCAGAAGCCAAAAGCAAAAGGTGCAAGTGAATATCTATTCCATCAGGCATTTTAAGATGGACTATTTCTTTGTTGGTGCAGAGAAGGGAAATAGCAAGAACTGTGACCATACCAACTGGCTGTCAGGGAGGATTTGATTTAAATCAAATAGATGTATATCATGATTTAAAATCACTGGTCAGGGAGCTTCAATTTAAATCAGTTTTCTACAAAAAGTGCATACTTATTGATAGGTTTTCCTTTCTAATATACCAGGCGTGTCCAACCTTTTTGAATGTGGGGCCAGATCACAAACTTTTTATCACCCAGTGGGCCAGTGAGCCATATTCAAAGACCTCACAGGAAGTGGTACCACATCAGGAAGTGATGTCACATGACCTTTGACACCAATGAAGTTGCAGGAAGCGACTACAATGGGTCTAACCAGTTTAAAAAAAAAAAAAACAACAAAAAACAAAAAAACACAACTCTCCCTCTATAGCATCCACCTCTGCCACTGTTTGGGACAGGATACTGAGCTAGATGGACCATGGGGCTGACCAAGCATGGCACTTTTTATGCTCTTATGTTGTTTGGCTGAGCTTCCAAACTATGGCTGAGATTTACAAAGAGGGGTAGATAGGCATGTTACAAAGTTGTCATAAAGGATTTGGAGCCCTCTAAATATCATTAATTTTAATGGAAGCTGGTCTTTTGACAGCTCTGCAAGTCTCAGCCCAAGGTGCCAACCAAATAAGTCAAACTATATTTTGCGTTTCTATGCAGTGCATCTATTTGGGGCTCTCCAAGCATTTTACAAACACGAAATGAACCTCAGGATGAGCCCAGCTGGAGCAGCAGGGGCTCAGCTGCACTTTCCCCTACCTGCACTAGGGTCAGTCCCGAGCGGCACATGGCTCCGCCGCCGCCTCTGCTGGCTGGTGCTGACCCGGGCGGGTCTGCCCCACCCAGAGCAGCATGCAGCTGAACCTGGTTTCCCATGTGCTGCTGGGGACGGAAGGAGCCTGGCCAGGTCAGTACCCGCCAGCAGAAGCATCGGCAGAGCCATGTATGCTCAGGACTGACCAGTGCAGGCAGAGGGAAAATGCAGCTCAGCTCGTGCCGCTCCGGCCGGGCTTGTCCCATCCCGAGTGGCACACGGCTCCGCCACCGCTTCTGCTGGCCGGTGCAGACCTGGCTGGGCTCCTCCCGTTCCCAGTAGCACGTGGGAAGCCAGCTTCAGCTGCATGCCGCTTTTCCTGGCCGGTGCTGACCTGGCCGGGTCTGTCCCATCTGGAGCAGGATGCGGCTGAAGCCGGGTTCCCACGTGCTGCTGGGGACAGGATGTGCCCGGCCAGATCTGTGGGAAGCTGGCTTCAGCTGCATGCTGCTCCGGATGGGACAGACCCACCCGGGTCGGCACCAGCCAGCAGAGGCGGAGGCAGACGCAGAGCCATGTACCGCTCGGGACTGACCAGCGCAGGTAGGGGGAAAGTGCAGCTGAGCCCCTGCTCCTCCGGCTGGGCTCATCCTGTCGTGAGCGGCGCACGGCTCTCCTCTTCCCACACGCACCGCGTCGGCAACATCAAGTGGACGCGGTGCGTGGGGGAACCTTGTCCCTTCCCCAGCCCTTCAGCAGCCATTAGAAAGCTGCTGAGGGACTGGGGCAGGGACAAGGGGTGGGGACGAAAGTAAACAGTTTACTTTCGTTTCCCATCGCAGCACCGCAGGCCACAGAAAATGCCTTGGCGGGCCGCATGGCGGCCTGCAGGCCATATGTTGGACAAGCCTGTACTATACCATTCCTTCACTGGATCTCAAATTAATAGAGAGGCTATACCTAGAAATGTATTCCTCAAGACTTCTGGAATATTCTGCTCAAAGTGTTTCTCTTGTTTTTCTGCCCCTCCCCTCCTTGCATTTATCTCCAGACCCTCCCTTCTTGCTCAGATCTATTCCACCCCCCAACAATCCTCTATTCATTTAACTTCTTGAAACTCTGCACTTTTAGAGAGAGGTAAGGGCTTGACTGTGTATACAAACTTGCAGAGAGACAATAGGGATGATGGGTAGGTAATCAAGTCTTATCTCTCATCTCCATATACTGATGTTGACAAGGATGTTATCTCTGGGCACACAAATCCACAGTTTGAGAACTGAAACTAAGCATCAGAGATGCTTAGTGGGATCTTCTAGACTGAGCACCAAGTCCCAGTGGGTAGACTGGTTTTCTTTAATCTTTACTAATACATAAGAGGAGCCTCTGGGAACCTCAAACTGGGCCCCTAATATAGTCCATGACCTGTTGTGACCTATTTATAATATTTTCACGTACCTTTTCTAAAAAAGTTCTGAATTAGTATATAACTAGATGTTATCATCCATATTACATGATGCTTCTATATCGTTTGAGCGTTAACATATCTTAAGTTAAAGCTATCTTTATATAGCTTTTTTTTTTGTTAAAAAAAAAAATCTTAAAAAAAAAAAAAATCAACACTTTTTAAATTGTATCTACCCAACTCCCTGTTGTGTTTAACCTAGAGTTGATCAATTAAAAGAAAAAAAAAAAACCCAACAGCAAGGAAACCTTGATCTTGTTACCACTGTCAACTGTGTTTTGCATTTGTCCTTTACTTGTTTTCTTAAAAGGAAGAGCCAATGCTTAACCTAGAACCATTGGTATTATGTATAACACTTCTGCATGCCCCACTCACACCAACACAGATACCCATGTCAGTGATCCTCAACCTTTTCAGACTTGAGGCACCCCCAAGAAAATGGCAGCTCTTAGTGTTTTTTTGTTTTGTTGTTTTTTGTTTTTTTTTGTTTTTTTTTTTTTGGGGGGGGGGGGGGGGAAGGGATTACAAAAAGATAGAGCGATTCTGCTGCTGCAAAGAACTCAGAAAAACCACAACAGGGCAGAATATTTTTGACACTACAGATTCCCATTTGAAACCTCTGAGTTTATCTTGCCTATCGGGTTTGCACACGTAAACAGTGCCGTGGGGTACCATGCTGCTTTGAAAGGCTCTCAAGACTACAGCAACCTGGGTTGAGGAACCATTGCCCAATACGCAGGTAAGCAACGGCCTATGTGCATTTATACAGATTTACTTTTTACTGTTACGGCAGAAAGTGGATGTTGTTTTAATCATTTGGCTAAGACTGATGTGTTGAGTTCTATCTGACTAAAGTTGAATTATATAAAAAATTATGTTGCCTATATTTAATAAGTTAAGCTAATTTCTGCTTACCAGGCCCTTTGAAAACTTTCTAAGGGTGGATCTCCTATAAATGAGAGAACAAACTTTCTTGCTTTTTAAAGTCTCCCACTCTCAGCACTGAATAAACCAAAAATAAGAAGTTTAATCTGCAGGAGAGGCAACTACTGTAAAACATGGTCTAATACTTCAACAGATTCTGGCTGCAGGTATTTGGTGACTCAATTCAGAAGTTTGCCTTCAAGTTTGGCAATGCCCCCCCATCCCCTACAGTGTTTGTTACAATATAATAAGGTAATTTATAAATCAAGGCCTAAACATAAGTTGCCAATATTATTTTTCTTTAAATTTTACATACAGATTAATATTTGTTATCTACTTGGTTCAAGGTTACCCTTGGGGCACAAAGACTAAAGGCTTCAAGGGGATCCTGCAAAAATGACACAAAGGCTGGACCAGTGACTAATGAACCCTAGCCAGACCCACGCCCTCTCAGATTCTAAACTGTCTGGGGTGCACTTCCATTTTAGCCTTGTAAAAAGCGCATTTTCTTCTCCTCCAAAAGAAAGCAATTCCTGAAGGAAAAACTAGCCTTGTGGTTACAGCACTATACTCAAAGTCAGAGCTAGAAAAAGAACCAGGCTCTTCCATCTCTGTTGTTTTAGACAAATCAGGCTTCCTTGACAAATGGGTGTGCTCCCTTGAGATTACGTGTTTAACCTGTTTCTGCTCTAAAAGGGGCTCAAGTCTCAATGTAGCTGCAGCACCAGAAATGCATGGGACCCATGGACTATTCTAATGTTTAACAGTCTTAGTTTTTACCTACCTTCAGAGATACTGGATCAGCAGCCTGAAACAAGTGTTTAGGTCATTCAGCAAAGCTAGGTCTTAGGCACTTGATCCAGGCATTTCCCCAATGAACTACTGAATCGTTACTGTGGCCAACACACTTGGAGTCATTTTGACAAGGCAGCTTAATTCTATGAGGATTACAATAAATAGCAAAGACAACCTGTGACCTTTTAAAAAGGGTTACCCTTCTCCTACAGTTACACACACACACACACACACACACACACACACACACACACACACAGTTCAACCCATTCAGTATTAGTTTTTCCACCCTGAGAAAGTTAAACTTTTGTCCGAGTTTACATAGCTCACCAACCATGTCAGGTAAGTGAGTGAGTTTAATGCTTTATTTCAAACTGCTGACCTGGAGAAAGACCACCAAAGTTTAGTAATGTCGCTCTGCTCCTTTTCTCAATGGCTTATTGCTCTTAGTGTGGCAAGATGTGCAGTAGCAAGATGTATCTTTACAGGCACTTGAGCATTTCCTCAATAGCACCAGCCAACTAAGTATTAGTTAAAAGGTCACAAACCTCTAAGCTTTATCCTCCACAGAATGTAATCCTCTTAGCCATGCTGAAAGGGACAATTTATCCTGGATTTGGTTTGTGTTTAAGTTCAGTTTGAGCTGGCGATGTCAACTGAGAGGTCCAGCAATGAAGAGATTAAAGCATGAATGTTCCCCCTACTGGGTTAAATCCCCTCTCTAGCTTCCACCCAAGAAGCTTAAGTTAGTACTAGAGTTTATTTTTTTGAAACTAGTAAAGCTGTTAGTTTAGGGTTGCACAGTTAAGATCAAGAATCAGGAAATAAGGAAGCTGAGCTTGCATGGAGAACTTTAGTAAGAGGCAAAACTCCGAATATTATGAAACAACTTGACAATTGCACACTATACAGTTTACTAAAGCTTTGGATACACAGCATTTTTCCAGTGCAATATGGAAGCCTGTCAGCTGCGCAGTGCAAGTTCTACAAAACTCTTCAGATGAAAGTGATCCAAGTTGGGGTTGTCCAAGTGGAAGCCTACACACCACATACGGCCTGTGGGCTTCTGCCTGGCCATCACTCCCCAGCCATCACCCGCAGTATAATGGTCTCCAGGCTCCCCCTTTCTTTTGCCAGCTTCTGGTTCCTATCCCCATTTCCATGGGGCAGGGCAGGGCAGGGAAGAACAGCAGGCTACATGTGCAGCAAGGGAACTGCAAGCTCACCAAAGAAGGGAGCCAGGCTGCCAAAGCTGTGCGCTATAGGTGGGCTGCTCATGCAACATGTGGCTAGGAAGGGTGGGGGTAAGGCTGCTATACATGCAGTATATGGCCCCCTAACATGACATATGGCCAAAAGCAGGGGCTGTGCACAGAAAGAGCATGGGGGAAGCTGGGGTGTGCATACCTGGAGAGAGCCTGTAATATGGACAGCCCTGGTTTAAGTCTCCACTGCCATGCATAATACAAAGCATCAGGCACGGGCAGCAAGTGACAGGGCCCCTCGGGGGGAGGGGTGCGGCAGCAGCAAAAGAAAAACTCCCAAGATTAAAACTGCCATGCAGCGCACTTCGGCATGAATTCTGGAGGTCCCTACTTACGAGGTCAACTCTATTGCAACAAAGACCAGTCCCATGACTTGGTTGAGTTAGGAACAATTCCTGCGCAACCCGTGCTGCCTCCATGTCCTCTGAAGCATGTCTAAGGCAGCTATGAAGACATTCTGTTTCTCAGAAGTGGTCTGCTAAATCAGCCCGCCCTCCCACATCTAAGGAAGGAGCCCATACTTCACCAGATCAAAGAATACTAAACAGCTAGGCCGCAAGTCGCTTGTATTTTCCATCTTAAAAGAAGCTGCCATGGGCTAATCAATCCCACCAAGTGTTCTGCCCCCAAGTAGCATACATTTTTCAGGAACAAAGGTTCAACATGAAAAGCCAGCGATACAAAAAAAATACAACTCTTCTTAAAAGACAAAGGAAGCAGGATTCTTTTGGTAAGCACATGAACCCCTTTCAAGGCAGGAAAAAGACTTGTTGTTGGACAAGCATGAGAAACTAGTAACTGAAGCAGGCCTTGCTTAGGTACTACCTGCACCAGCTCTCACCTGGCATATGCAGACTTGACAGCTATATCTAAACTGCCTTGACCACATGGTTTTTTAAATCAAATCCTCTGGATGGGAACTAACCAGGACCATCAAAGCTGGTGACACAAACTTGCCATTTACGGGCAGTTAAAAGCCTGCTTCGAGTGAGCCCCTTAAGCTTTGCACAGGTGATGGTTTGTGGATAGTCAGTCAATCTGTGGAAGAGTTGAGTAGTTTGCAGTTAACACCACTCATGCACATGGATTCAAGCATTCCCCTGCAATTCCTTTCAACTTCGCAGCTTTGTGGAGGCACAGGAAAGCCAAATTCACAAAAACCAACGGACTCCCATTATTCCAACTGAGCAAAAAAAAGAAGCAGGGTACAACGTAAATGTTCAGAAGTGCACAAATCTAATCTTACAGCTCAGGTATTAGTGAGATGCATACGGCCAATTGTGCGTGGTCTAAAAGTGTTTAAGTCTGGCAATGCTGCAAGTGAAACAGGAAAGACTATTTGGGATCAGCACATCCGAGATGACCTCCCTTTGAGAAGCTTCTGAATTCATACAACACGAGCCTCGAGCAGTTGTTCTATAGATTTCTCCTCAGTGTGCAATTGATTACTTATGTTGTTCTTTTTTTTTTTTTTTTTTTTTTAAACTAGGCAACTATATCAGTAAACTAAATTTATAAAAATTTATCCACGCACCAGTGCTCAGTATCGAGTTTTAGGTTCCTCCACTTAAATGAACAGCGTACCTTATTTTAAAAGGAAAAGAATTTAGCTTCACACTGGAGGGAGCAAGGTCCAAAAGACATAACTTATGTCTTGGTTTCTGCTGGTCATGTGGCGTTTCATTTTTTATTCATTCTGCAGTTAAGTAAGAGCTATGACATAACTACAAAACTACTCTGAAATGAGAAGTCAGTTGGGATCACAGAATACAGGGAAGAGGGCACAGCACAGTAGTTTGATGCATCGCAGTCACAGTGGACACCTGAAACTTTATACATGAACTGAGGCATTATGAAATTTTAGAAACAATATCTAGATCAGTGGTTTGCAGCCTCGCTAGGCCCACGGCACCCCTCAAAATACCAGTTCTTAGCTTTTTCACTTTATTTTTCCTAGTCAAAAACAGAGTAATCCTTCTGTTGCAAAGAATGCTAAAGGGCCACCATAAGTCAAAATATTTCTAACTCCATGCATTCCCATTTTAAATCTCTGGGTTTAATGCTGTTAATCACATGTAGATGTTTGCACACTTAGGAGTGCTAATATTTCACAGCATCCTTAAAAAGGATCTCATTGCAACCCAGGGTTGAGCGCCACCGATCTAGGTCAAAGCACATTTAACCGTTCATTCCCCCTCCTACTTGCCTGAAGACATCTGCTAGGTTAGTTTCAAGGACATCCTGGAACTTACAAAATTCACACTTCTTGAGTGAAAGTTGACCCCTTCATATTGCAGCTGAGCCCTGTACTGCCCTCACAGATACCCTTAGTCGAGCCCACTCTTTCCAAAAATGGATACTGGGATAAATTAACTGAGCTCTGATAAGACAAAGTTGGGTAGACTGACATTAATTACTTTTTTTGCAGGTTGGGGTAATTCAGTTTAAAAGAAACTACATTTTATTTATTTTTAAGTTTAAGGTCATGACAACCAATATTAAACCTAACAGATCGAAGTGTTTAAAAAAAAAGTCAAAGTCACTACATATTTGCTACTGACATGGAATCCACTAAGTTAGTTGACATCACTGGTTAGTCACCTGGACTCGGAAGACTCCTATACATGTGCAGGGAGCCTGCTCCACCATGCTGTAATTCCAGCGCATCAGAGCAGACTATTAAATAGTCTGCTGGAGCGTGGAAATTAATGCACTGCAGAAGCTTCCAGCATCATGTGCATCAGGATCCCTGTGCTGAAAAGTGGCAGCAGGGCGCTTTAAATTAAATCTCATTCAATGAGTTTTAGTTTAAAGTGACCCATCACCATTTTTCAGCATGGGGATGCTAATGCACATGATGCTCTGGGCACTTTTAATTAGCATGACTCTCAGAGATGCACTAATTAAAGCACCTCTCGTGCCTCCAGCTCTGGGAGCTCAAGTGTATGAGCTCCCAGAGCTGGTGACGTGCTAACCCAGCTTTTGACAGCAATACTCTTTTCTATGGGTGCAGAAACATCTTAATTTCAGTCTATTCAACTTCAGTAAGTCAGTTCAATGACCGCTGAAGCTGAGCAACTCAAATAGGAGTGGAAAAAGCTAGAAAAGGAAATCAAGATTTCCTTTCTACAATTCAGTAAGGTTTAAGAATGAGATCAACTAGCTCTACCATCCTGAAGGGTATAACCAGAAACAATTGCATCAATTTGTAAGCTGCAAACACACAACTGTCAGTTTAAAGGGAAACATGCCTCAAATGTGCTTGGTTTACAAGAAGGTAACTTCTTCAATAAGCTATTTTAAAATCCCAACTCAAATATGTATTTTAAACTATACTTGGAATTTTGGTTTAAACAGAAGAGTAAAATAGTCTAACAAATGCCCAACTTGCCATTTTCTGAGTAAAATTAAAACTCCAAAATGTTAAGCTATATAAAAAGTTGTCTATGAATATAAACAAGTATATCCTCCCCCCCTCCCGCCCCATGGAAAAAAGCAAAGTTTAGTGTAAGGCTGTATTTCAGTCACAAGTCAACATGCTTTACTGGTTATCAGACAGACAAAAAGACTTCTAATCTAATGGAAGTCATGATTCTATAAAAAGAGATGTTATATAAAACAAGAATTTGTTGATTTGAATCAGTGATTTGAAAAAAAAAAAATCTATCTTGCTTTGTCATTTTTATGCCACCAGGGAGCCAATGCAGGTGTCTAGCTTTCATTCTGTTTCAGGTCAATTATGTTAAGCTCCTGACATGCCCAGGATTTTAAACTGGTAGTGAATGGTTCACAGCAGATCAACTGTTCTATACCAAACAGCAAGTACTCTTACCTCAAACAATACAACTGCCATGTTAGTGGTAAACTGCAATCATGATCCCTCCCAGAGGAGATGGTGCCCATCTGCCTAGGTAAATAGGCGCTTTTAAATGCACAGACATCTTGTCTCCCGTTTTAAAGCAATGAACACACATCATGTCTACTACTGTACTCTCCTAGGAACAGGCCAGGGGTTCCCAACCCCCGGGCCACAGCCCAGTACCAAGCCACAAAGGGTTGGCTGCCAGTCCACAGGAGGGTTGGCTGCTGGACCAGAAGTCCAGAAGTGACCAGCATACTGCAGACCAGCAGCCAACCCTTTTTTATACCGAGTAACCCCATGAACTTGAAATGGAAAGCAACAGTATGGGAAGCCAAGTCTTATGCCTTGTGGGAGTTTGCTTTTATACAGAGTATAAAAAAGGGTTGGCTGCCAGCCTGCAGTATGCTGGTCAGTTTGTCAGTCCACAGCATAAAAAGGTTGGGAAGCTCTGACAGGCAAACAGGCAGCCTTACAGGATAACAAGAGTTGGCAAACAAAAAAAAAAAAAGTCAAAATTCAGGTCTGCAGAAACTAAGGCTTTGATCGGTTTGTGAAGTCCTCCTATCTGATGCCAGTACCTTGCAAGTAGTTAGAAAAAAAAAAGTTTCAGATCACATCCCCAGTCTCTTTAAATAAGGACCAAAGAGAGCACCCCAGATAGCCAAAAACTCACCCGCACAAACTTGCAAGCTAGCCCAACTGACTTTATTTCAGTGCAGGTCTGTGGGCACTAAGTTCTGATAATGGCCAGACAGATCATAACTGGAAACTTGCTGGTACAAATTAAAAAGATACGATTGGCAAAATTCCCATACTGCCAAAATTCTTAATGCCAATATAGCTACATGGTTCCAAGTGCTGTTATGCTAATATAAGTGAATAGGCCTTAGGAGGGTATGCTGTTAGGAAGTTTGGTAATATAGCAAGACCTCAGTGACCTTAAGCAAAAGCAAAAACAAGGTTTTGGATTAAGACTATTTTAACACAAGAGTAAGAGGATGTGCACAAAACTGATGTAAAGAGTATAAGCCACAACACCCTGACCAACTCCCCACCCAACAAGAGATTTCTTATTTTTTGTACTTAGGGTAAAAAGGAAGAAAACTGCTGAAAGTCTCAGACTCTGACAATTGCAAGATGCAGGCAACCCGTATCTGTAGTGGTTTCCTTGGTATGCCATTAAATACTGGATTTTAACTGACAAGTTACAAAACAGTTAGGTTGAACCAGAAAGGTTCTTTTATTGTATTACATATGCAGTAGAACCAGCCACACTATCCCAATTCAAAAAGCACTATTCCTCTAGCAGCAAAATTTACTCCCCCTCTGGGAAAAAGAGTCCTTAAAAGCCATTTCACCAGACCCTGCAGAGTTCAGGATGTGCCCTACAAGAAAGTTGCACACTGGTCATCTGAACAGGATGCAAGCTCCCTCTGCCTGGCCCAGGCTGTGCATATCCCAGAGGACTCTCAGCTGCTGAACAGGGGTTAGCAGGCATGCTCAAGTAGCATATATGGCATTTCTCCACCACAGCCAGATTCTGAAAATACTGACAACAGCCTGGGGGAAAACCCAGACATGGAACTCAGTGACCTGTAATTTTATTGTCTGACCAAAAGTGAAGCCTTGAGGACCAACAGGGCATTAAGTATGGTTTTAATAATGCCATGTCATCCATTTGATAATCAAATGCTCTCAATCATCCCTGCCCCCCAACCCACCCAGAAAAAAAAATAAAATAAAAATCAAGCACGACTCACTTAAAGTGAACACCAACCCATGCCAATTACAGTAATCCAGTAGTTTTTGCTGCCATGTTTTAAGGCATCTAGCAAAGAAGTCACCTGACAAGAGGTCACGTTTTCCTTTTGTGATGGGTGTGGTACAGACTCCACTGAAGTCCAAAGAATTATCCAACATGGCATTTATTCTGCGGAAGAGATCTGCATTGCTGCAGGTAGACAGCGCAGGGACATCAGGACTATCCCAGCAGTCTTTGGTGGTCCTCCCAATATCTTCCTTCTAAGTAAAGAAGGGAAAAAAGTGTTAGTGTCACGGCACATGAGTCAAACATGAACTATCATATTTTAACACTGTGTGCTCCAGAAGTGGTCCAGATCAACTGTTCAAGACCCAAATTCATTTTACTTCTAGGCCTCTCAGAGCCAGATCTCAAAAGCTTCTGTGCCAAAGAGGATTAAGCAAACAGACAAGCAAGTTCATCTTGTCAAATACAAACCAACACACCAAAAGACTCTGGCAAACCTGTGTCTCTGGATCTCTGACAGATGCAGAACCAAGTTAGGTGCTCTGTAACCCTCAGCCATACTGAACAGTCGCATTCGCCAAGACAGGAATTTGGGCCTCGGAGCCAGGAACCATGATCCAACCACATTAACAGGAGAGAGAAACCATTGAAACACTAGGCTTGCAGCCTACAGCTGACCCTGCAATTGGGATCTTGAGGTTTGTAGGTATATGCGAGTCAATGCACAATTCAGATTGTTTATAAAAAGAAAACTCGAGTTTGAATACAGCTGTGCTTTGGGGGCGTGCAGTCAAGTTGCACAAGGTTTGTCTGGAAAGGAAGGACCTATCAGGCACCTATAGAAACTTCCTTGTCCTCTTCTGTACAAGTAAACCCCACTTTGTACACACACATAAAAAGAAAAACTAGAATTTTGGAGGTACAGCAGTGTTCAGAGACCCAGCACATACCAGTTTCTCCCAATGCTAGTCATGATCACCTAACAAATAGCTGACATGATTCTCTTCCTCCCCCCTCCCCCCACTTTTGCCCCAACGCTATGACACCACAGGCTAGCAAGACAAAGCCACCACCATCCTGCAGCCCACACAGCTTCTGCACAAAAAAGACATTCCTAGGTACTGAGAAATAAAAACGTAGACACATGCTAGGAAACCTCTGAACCCAGCAGTACTAGGGTGCTATAGCCCGGCTCAGTCAAGCATTAACTAATTAGATATCAAAGTTGCTCCCGCTTGCAAGAGTCCATGCATCTATTCTGATATAAAGCCATGATGTCCCCCAAGGAGTGTTTTTCACTTGGCAGGGGAATAGAGTCCTCTTCCACCCCACCCACGTTCCAATCAGCAACTCAACTGGAATGACACCCACAGGAAATCAAGCAATAGTTCTACTATTCTACAACTTGTGCCAAGCCACCCCCCGAAATAAACACAACTCATGCACCACAGTCATCCTCCTGAAACCAAAGACTGCTCTTCAATTCAGCCAGCAAGAGGTGGTAAGAAAACAAACACATATCCAGGAGAACACTGTACTGCTAGTACCCAAACTCCTGCCAGTTCAAAAGCAAGTGCCAAGCTCTGTTCGACAGGGATCCTCCCAACCCTGAGACCACTCCTACCCATCCTACCAAAAACAGCAGGCATTATTAAACCAAAGAGGTGCTCTTGTTAGGGTAATTGCACCTGCACCCAATACCAGGGCCACTGCCAACAGGATTCTCACAGGTTACCCGTTAGGATGGAATCCAGGCCCCAGGGAACAGGAGTCTTCCATTATGCAGTTTAGGATTGCACAGCTGTTTTCTGTCTAACTACAATAAAGCCAGATTCGCAGCATTAGAATAGCACAAGCTCATTTACTGCAGCAAGGTTAGCAGAGACCAGGCTGTTCCTCCACTGCAACACTAAAACAGGGAAACCTGTAGTTCCATTTTAAAAGTGGCACATTTATGCTTCATCCATAAATATTTCCTTAAAACCTACCTTTGGCATAGTTCTTTCTGGGATTTGCATTCAAAGCCTACTTTATTTATACAGCGTCTGCAGTTTTCTGACTGCAGGGTTAGCACAGGAAGGCTTGCAAGCCAGAACAACTGACATCAGCACAAGACCTAACAAAGCTGGAGACACCGAGCTGGTTTTGTTCTAAGACATCCTGTAAAAAAAGAAAAAAAAATCTCTCTCCAGTAAGTGCAGCTATAACCGTCTGCAGAAGCCAGGTTCTACTTGGCACAAAGCAGAAATGCATAACTTGATTGCAGCTTCAAGAACATTGCTGTGAGCAGCCTCCCTCTATAAGCCTTCTTCACTGTCGGGGTTCATGAAGGTGTAGGCCTTCTCTACATCAGCTTCCACAACTTGCCTTCAAGAGTTATTTAAAGTACTGCACCTTCTCCAGGTGCTTATTTTGGTTCATCTTGTCTAGTAATCAGTCTATGCATTGCACCTTTACCATATCTAAGCTCCGCTTAAATCAGTGCAGCCTCTCAGATATGCTATCCCCTAGCTTTAAGGGCTGATGGGACTGTTTTTACTCTTTTTCTTTTACATTATGGATTTTTTCTCGTTGATTTTCTGAACCAGGAATACCAGGGTGGTTAGAAGACTAGGGGAATGTCAACTCTGGCAAATGTCACCAGGTAGAAGAAGTTCAGCAATTGCTGGAAGGGATCTGAAATAGGTTGTTAGCAGCCTCATTAAGTCCAATGCCTGGGATAAGTTGTCTATTTAAAGATCTGGCATGCTTTCAAATAAGGTGCTAGAGCTCACAGTAAACATGCTGTCAGTTGGGTTCACAAAACCAGGAATGTAGAACAGGCAGGATATGGAAAGAGATTCAAGTCTTCTTTATGGGGCTAAAAAGGGCAGCAGCTCCATTTTTAAGCAAACAGTAAAATTCTCCTTGTGTTGTTAACTCAGCCCAGCCGTCTTACAGTACAAACTGCAGAACCCAGTACTCTTCTTGCATGATGGCATGGCCCAAGAAGCTGATGCTGCTGGGGTGAGGAAAAGCTACATGATCATATTTTTAAAGTGTTTTTGCCAATTCCGTGCAAGCTTATTTCTCAGGTCAGCTACTAATACACTCACCCCAAGTGTACTGGTTTAGGACTCTAAACTTCCTGCCAGCTGGAACCACTGATCTGACCAAAAATGAGCCAAAACCGGAACAGCAATGAGATGCACCTATAATTGGATGCATTTTAAGTCTGCAGATAGTCCAAAGGATGCTATAGAACTTTACACTTTTATTTGAAGAGAAGAATCTAGCCATTAAGGTTGAAGAGGATGCTTTCTGGATATGAACTAATAACAGCACCATCTTAACAAGCCTGCAGGACCGCTTGAGCATGAAATGGCTTGTCCATCATGTATTAATGCTCGACTCTAATGAAAGCAAGCATTTTTCTTTAAGCATATCCAGTGCTGGATATTAGAGATCTATTTAGTTTGTAGCCAACAATCCAAACCCCCTGAACTACTCATGCTGCCCTCCCTAGGATGCAGGCACCTTCTCAAATTGAACTAAGCAATGTAGCTTCTATTAAAATCACAGGCAATTCTCCCATCCTACCCCTCCCCAGAAGAGGGGAGTTGTGTGATTTAATGGCTGTTATACTGTGCCAAGAAATCCCATGAACTGGAAGTGGAAAGCAACAATATGGAAGGCTAAGTCCTATGCCTTGTGCGAGTTTGCTTTATACCTCTGGACTGGCACTGTTAAATTTAACTTTACCTTGCAGTAAGAAGCTCCATTGGAGAGCAGAATGCCTGGGTCCCAAATACTAGGCACCTCCAATAAAAGGATGAAGACATTCAAATCTGACTCAAATCTATGATGGTAGATTAGAAGGTCACTGCCTACTTCTCTCTAGTACAGCATAACCCTGAGCTTTAAGCTGGCCGGGAGGAAAACCTGGAACTCAAGTCAGTCTTAGCAGCACTAGTCAGTCTTAGCAGCTGCTGAAC
>NW_005842882.1:338716-347174 GCF_000455745.1 Alligator sinensis
AGGTCCTTTTCACAAAGCTCACCAAGGTGCCTTTACAGAAAGTCAACACAGATGACCTGGACAAGTAGACTGCAGGTTTGGACAACACCACAGACCTTGGGGACAAGCATGCAAAGCAAGCTGCCCATAACCTGTAAAGCAAGAAAAATGGAGTATGTGCCTTTTAGTACATAAAGGCCTCTGCTCAAATTTGCATTAGTAATATTGAGTCTTTTCTTTCCTGGTTTTCCAAAAGACTTACAGCCCTGATATCCAAGGCCAAGGAACAGAAGAAAACATAAGCAACTCAATTTCTAGGTCTTTGTACAAAAAGAGAGAAAAAAAAAAAAAGCACTCTACTTCCTCCTCTTCAGAAGGCACCTTTTTAATATTAAAGAAAGGTTTTCAAACTAGTTTGGTAAAATTCCACTGGAATACAGCCAGGAGACCAGAGTGCTATATCCAGTTATAAAATTCTACTTTGTCAAGCTTCTTTGACAGTCCTGTTCAGACTCCCAAGTTGAATTGCTGTCCCCTGCACTCCTCAAACCTACATCCCATAAATCATGTGGCTACTTAGAGCCTGTCATCAAACCTGGTGATAGATTAGCAATACCAGTCTGCAATCCAGTTTTGGACATTAGGTTATGCAATTACAATATGACCACCACAGATTACCTACACCCTCACCAGCCCCAGCCCCTCTAAACTAGACTGGGCCTTTGAAACCTGTTCCCTAACCAAGTTAAAGCAAGTTTTCTATTCCTCACAGTGATGCTATAAGAATGATCTCTCCAGAAGCCATATACAATCTGAACAAAACTCACCACAAATTAAAAGTTATGCAAGGCTCTATAGATCCTGATCAGAGCCCCTTGGTCTTTTTCATCTGTAGATTGCTGCATTAGAGGGGTTTGTTACCAAGAACTAGCAAGGAGGAAGGGCAAGATGCAGATCACTGCAATGGATGCCTCAGTCTTGGTGGAGAACTGCATGAAGCAGAGACAAAAGTAAGTGATTTACAGGACTATTTAGATATCAGTGCAAAGGATCTGGAGAATGGAGCTCAAACAAGCAGCATCTGTTGTAGGCCAAAACAACAGCATAAAAAAAAGCCATTATAAGCAAACCTTTTTGTAGAGAGGGGTCTTTATGTAACTTGTCTCCACTTAGATAAGCCATAAACCAGAGTTCTGAGTTTAAGGATGAGGGGTAAATTTAGATAAGACCCAGGAAGAGCATGTTTGGTTTCTCACAAACATGATGGTTTCAGCGCATTCAAATTAATCTCTCATCTGTTTCTCCTCTTCAAAGGGGAAAGCAACAGCAGCAAGAAGGTTGCTTGAGGCAGGACATGGTGGGCAATCATTTGGGCCTGGGGAGCCACATAAGGAGTTTTGAAGAATTGTTGTAAGCCAGGTCAGCAACTCCCCCCTCCCCACAACAACTCACCCAAACCCCTATGTGTGTTGGGGGAGGGGGGGCGCACAGGTGGGCAGGGAGCAGTTTTCAGGAGCAAGACAGGCATACAGGAGAGGCCAGGATCATGGGACAGCCTCTGCACTGTGGGGGAAGGGGGCTGCCTGGGTGCTAGGTCCCAAGAGCCAGCTGGGGGTGAGGGAGGGGCAGAGGGCATGTGCAGCAGAGCTTGCGCAGGCAGTGGGGTCCATGGCTGCTCCTGCAGCGCTCCACGTGGGACAGAGCCCCAGCCAATCTTTTGTTCACCAGAGCACCCCAAGGGATCACAAGGTCAAACAGTCACAAACTCCTCCATGACCATTTCAGGCTGGACATAAGAAAGAACTTCTTTACTGTCTGAGCCCCCAAGGTTTGGAGTAGACTGCTGCCAGAGGTGGTTCAAGCATCTACCTTAAATATCCAAATGTCTCTTAAAGGCATTCATCTTGCTGGGATCCTATGATCCCTGCTGACTTCCTGCCCCTGGGGCAGGGGGCTGGACTCGATCTTCCAAGGTCCCTTCCCAGCCCTAGTGTCTATGAATCTATGAAGCCTGGCAGGGGTAGCCCGCATGGCCTTCCATACTATGCTCCCCAGCATCCAGCAGGGCTGCTCCAGGTGTGGCTGCAGATACCTGGGTGCTGCTTTGCTCCTCACTCCCACCTCCAGCAGCTCCAAGCTCCTACTGTGCCACTCCTGCCTCAGCATGCAGGGCTCTGGCTTGAGCTCCAGGCTGCCTTCACCCACTCCACCTGCCTGGGGTGGGCTGCCGAGTGAATGGAAGGCAGCTGGGAGCTCAAGCCAGTGCCCCACATGCTGGGGCAGAAGCCACCAAGTTGAAGCTTCCTCCCGGCCAGAAGCAGCGCAGCAGGAGGAGCTGCCATTGGAGGTGCAGCCACTGGAGGCCGAGGGAGCAGAACAGCACGCAGGCAGCTGCCCCAGGAGCTGCCCCACTGGAAACCAGGCACCTTGGCTGGGGCATGGGCTGGAGCATAGGGTGGATTGCAGTGCAGCACAGGTGTCCCCAGGCTGGGCTTGACCCCATGCAGAACACAGCAGGGGCAACCATGAACCAAATCCAGTCAGTTGGATCAGGCTTGCAGGTCATATTTTGCCCATCCCCAAGAGAGGAGGCTGCATCATTAGCATGGTCTGGGTACGTGGGGAGATAAAGGGCAGGTTCCTACCCTGCCCAGAGTTGGTTGCAGTGGGAATACATGACAGAGTAGAACAGCTGGTCCACAAAATTAGCATGCAGAAGCCTCTTACTTACCAGTTAAAACATGAACTAGTTAAAATCAACAAGAGTAGTTGATCATTTAACTAGCTGTCAGAGGCCTTCTAAATTCACTTTCAAGCACCCTAATCAGAAGAGCCACTACTACACAGTTTGTTGGCAGTTGCAGAAAAGGCATTTCAAGTCTCTGGACACTAAACTGAGATGGACTGAAGTGGCTGAAGCATCCCAATGTGGGGAGAAGGGGGAGTGGGGGGCGACTTGAACTACCACTGAGGTATATGCTGTGCCTCTTAAGCAAAGCATCTTCACACCTCTGAAAAAACTAAGCAGTTCTCAATCTAAGCTTCCTAAAACTATCAGTTTTCAAAAGTTATTGGTGCCAATGACATTCTGGGACTGGGAACAGAGAGTACTTATGGCCTCCACACTCACAACAGAACTAGGGTTCAGCACAAGGAATCGGTTTAAACTGGGCCAGCTTTAACATGGCTTGGCCAGAATAACCAGGTCAAGCCATGTTAAAGCGGTCAAGCAGAAAATGGTCCCATCAGAGGGTTTCTACAGAAGTTACTTACTTAGACTTCAAAACCACATTGGCAAAATTCATATTATTTTGCAAATTTCCATTCTGAAAAAGTTCCAACAGGGTCAAAACATCCCATTCCAATACTGAAACAATGTTTTGAACAAAAGCAGTTTTAAAACTTTTTCTCGCCCCTGTGTAACAAAACAGAGATCAAGAGGTTTGTCTGTTTAAAACATAAACAAACAAACAAACACCCAGCCCCCTCCCCGCCCCCCCCCAAAAAAAACAACCCGTAACCCCTCCCCCACAAAACCCTGCATCAGCCCAAAATTAAGTTTTGGAATTCTTTTGTGGAAAACTGAAGTGCAGCAGTTTAGTTCCTTACTGAACCTAAAGGAAGTGCCAGAACTTATTCTTCATAAAAATGGAATTTCCATCCTTTGCACAGCTGCAGTGGGAACGGCGTTTGAAGAGTTGAAATCTCAGCACTAGCACTTCATCAGTACAATGCAATTGCTAAAGTGGTCAACCCGATTACTGGCATATTTTAGTTGGAGAATGCAAGGATGCATGCAACAGGACAGAGCTTTAAGGCCTTGCCAGATGTTAATTTAGTCATGCAATTGGGTTCTGACCAATTTTATCCCAGATTCCCCCCCTCAAACCCTTTCCTCCTAAAGTAAAACAAGCATCCTATCATGCTAGGCACGCATGGTAGGATTTGCCATTTTTTGGATCTGGGATAAAATTAGTCAGATCCCAATTGTGCAAGCACCAGTGTGTGGGAAGCCTAGCATCAGAGACCCATTTTACATGGATGTGCCTGCAGCCCAGCTGTAGGCTTCCCTAGCCCCTGAAAAGGTGTGGCTACAGCAGGCTTGTCTGAATAGCAAGGCAGGCGGCTAGGGATCAGAGATCTCCCAGATTCCTACATACCTGCCCATGCTGCAGACTTATTAACAGCATGCTAGGGTGCAGTCTGGGCAGCTCCTGAATCGCCAGGCCACATGTTCACATTAATAGGTGATGCAAACCAGCTATAAAGTTGTTTCATGTATAATGGAAGAGATGTGAAACATCCGTGTGACAGGTTTACCATTTTTAACATATTATAAGTTGACTGAATGCGTGGCATGCTGCAATTAATCACATCATCAACATGTTAAATCACGTAATACCTGTAACACCTAGCATGGCCTTAGTTGTTCAGAGGATAAGTCCTTGCCTCAGTGCAGTTTAGATCATATTTCTAGATCAGTACTTCATCTCTATTCAGGAAGATATTCTTCCAGCCTGGAAATTTTCTAGTAATTCAATTCAATTCTTTTTCAGGGGATGAGAGGAGCACACCTAAACAGTCTTTAAACTGATGTGATGTACTGGTTCCCCAAAAAAGGAAATTCAAAATCCCAAATAAAACTGAAAATAACTGTTCTAGTTGACAGCTGAATTGTGGAGACCTGAACCAGCAAGTGGTGCAGTACACCTGGAGGTAGTTCTTACCGTTACAAATTCGGAACAATTTTGAACCCTGGCCAGATAATAAGCGTGCTAGGTAAACCTGCCTTAGTGGTACCATGTTACCGGGCAGTCTGTCAGACAGTGATCTAAGCAGCAGCACTCCCTAGCAAGAACTTTACCATCCTTCAGCCCTTGCTGCCAAGTGGCTGGTGCTTCAATCAGCACCAGAGTTAAGCTAGGAGCATGAGGTTCCTGAAGATGGTGAATCATAATCCAATTCCCTCCAGATCCTGATACTGCAGCACTGAAGTTCTGATTAATTCTCACTAGGAAACCAAGTACTGCTGTTATGGAGAACTACAGTTAAGGGAATACAGATGGATTAATGAAGCAGATTACCTTTTTTGGCCTAAGAGAGCAAGCCTCGGCATCAAAAAATCTAATACAAAAGGTTCTAGGGATTCCAACTTTGCAGACCTTTTATCTCCTAAAGCAGCGGCTGCCTTCATGAAGTTTGCTACTTTGGCTGTTGCCTCTCCTAGCAACCCGGTCTTCAGTGGCGGCGAGCAAATCATTACACCTGTACAAAGCATGGAATGATGTGCACAGCATTTTCCTGACTGCATCTGTATTATCATGCCAGCACACAGTAGGACAGTAGGGCGCTTGAAACTAGTTAATGCTTGCCACATGCAAGGAGCAAAGGGCACAAAGTGGCCAGCCCCGTAACATGCAATTAACTCTGGCCTTGTTACCCTGGTTATTCAGCAAGCACCTATCTGACCTAAATCTCCCTCTCCACATATGAAGATTTCTAAGATCCAGTGAAAAATGAACAAGTCCAAGTCACGTGCAACAGTTTTCCTTCCCCCCCCCCCACCTCCTTTCCCTTTACTCCTTTCTTCATTTAAAATTGTAAATGCTTAATCCATACAAGACAAGCATGCTGCTCTTGCCTCTTGGACACCTTTCCCCTTTCCGCACTGCCACCATCCTGACCTCCCTTCTTGCTGCTCTGGGAATCCACCGATTGATTTTGGCGATCCAAAGGTTGCAAAGCAGCTCTCCTGCAGGGCACTACACCCTAGCTGGAACATCTGGGCTTATGATTTAACTGAGACTAAAGTTTGAGGGTTTTCAGCGTTCCCCCAAGGGCCAAGCTCTAAGCTCAGGGCAGGAACATGGGTGCATCTACATGGGCATCTATACATGTATTCTGTATAGGCGCCCATGTAGGGGGAGGGTTCTATTTAAAAGTGCCTGCAGCATCACACATATTCAGCACCTCACACTTCAAAATGGCAGCAGGGGTGCTTTAACTAAAGCTCATTCAACAGGCTTTAGTTAGTGCCCTGCCACCATTTTGAAATGCAGGAACGCTGCATACAGTATAACCTCATAAATCTGGATCTCGAAAATTCAAGAATTCTGGATATCCGGTACTTTTTAAGCTTCCCCCTCCACTCCAATCCACTGCTCCAAGGCTGCCTGGGGCTGCTACTCCTCCCCCGCACTGCTCTGGTTTAAAAACAAAAACAAACAAACAAAAAAAAAAAACAGAATTTTCGAATTTCTGGCAGGTGCTCAGTCCCGCGCACGCCAGATATATGAGGTTATATTGTATACACAACATGGAGGCTGCTGGAAGTGCACTCATCAGCATGCTCCACCAGACTTGCAGCAGACTCTACTAAATTGAGTCTGCTCCGATACGTGCTAATTAGCATGCATTGCAGCAGAGGTCCATCATGTGTATAGGTACCCCAGGTGCACTTTAATGCTGATTAGCCTATTTTAATGCACATTAAAGCATCACTTAAAGTTCTCTTTAGTTAATGCACATCAAGACAGGCTAATGCGCATTTTCCTAGTACAGGCAGTCCTCAACTTACAACGTTTCAAGTTGCAACGTTTTGCACTTACAATGCTTATAAATTGACACCCTGTTTCAACTTTCTGACCTCAGTTTTGACTTTACAACACTTGATCCAACGCCAAGCCATGCCAGTGGACAAGTTCACTGCGTCACCCATCTCCCCGGAGAACATCTGTCCAAACTTCCTTGGACACTTTCTTTAAGAAAGCAGACAAGACTCCAGAAAAACCTGCAGACAAGACTCCTGAGAAAACTACAGACAAGAACCCTTCAAAAAGTCCAACCAAGAGCCCTTCAAAATGTCCAGCAAAGTCTCCTCAAAGAAGTCCTTCCAAATCAATATGATTGCTATTTACAATATAAATACATTAATGTAGCTATATTACTCATCTATAATTGATTGAGTACAAAATTCTGGGTTATTTTTGGTGAAAACAGGGTATCAGGCCTTGGTTCAGGAACCAATCCTCCATTAATAACATTGTTTCCCATTGGGGAGGGAGGGGGAAAAAAAAAAAATCGGTTCCGAGTTACAACGTTTCAACTTAAGACACCGTTTTCAGGAACCAATTGTCGTAAATCTGAGGACTGCCTGTACCTCTCAATGAAGGGCACTTGCACACAAGTGTGGAGGAATTCCACTGTGTCAGAGCAGACTTGATTAATCGAGTCTGCTGAAGCAGGGCAAATACTGCGTACCAACATTTCACATATTAGCATCCCCACTCTTAAAAGTGGCAGTGGGGGTGCCTGAACTAAAGCTCATTTGAGGAGTTAGTTCAAGTGCCCCTGGCACCATTTTTAAGCACAGGGACACCGATACACAAAACAGGGCATCACTTTAATCAGAGCAGCTTGGAGTGCCACCCTCCTCCCCCACCACCAGAGCATGTGTAAAAGTGCCTGGAGGTACTAAATTTAATTTGCATTAATGCACTTTAGTTAATGCACATGTAGACGCACCCAGTTTTGTTCTGCTATATTGGAAGCAAAAGAACTACTCTGCTGCAGTCAAACCCCCCGTGCGCAGCTAGTTTTGTAATAGACAGGACAACTAAGGGGTATCACTTACACAGGCCAAAACTAGACTATCTCCCATCTTGCACAACACTCAGACTGGCTGTAAAACAGAAAATTGCTATCAATATTTACTACAATAGATAGAACAGGGTGGAGCAAATAATTGAGAGATAGAAAGCGAACAGAGGAAATGAATTACAGCAGTAACGCCAATTTGGACAGGCCTAAATAAGCCATAGTCATAAGTTCAGTTGTGATCTAAAGGCTAGATTCTACCCTTGGTGCTGGTGAAGAAGCCAAGCTTAACTTGGTTACAGCTCTAGGTGTGAATTTAGGAGTCTGTTCACCTGCCCTCCTGTGGAACATCCAGACAGCTTCTACTCTGGGCATGTTGCACCCTGGTGGGACATGACTAACAAAGCAGAGCACAAGCTCCATGGGCCATGGTAGGTACGGACAAAGCATTTAAACCAGGGCAAGAGCTGTGCCATAGAACAGGGGGAGCCATTTCAACACCCGCCCTTGGAAACTGCTGGATCTTTGCTAACAACAGCCACTCGCACAGTTCCGACTACCACAGTTCATTGCAGCTCAAACCACAGCTGCCCAGCCCTGCAGCAGCCTGTAACAACATTTTGTCTGGTGGAACTGACAAGAACCCTGGAGGACCAAACAGCAGACCAGGAAGGCTCCAATTTCTCTAGAGCTTTTACTAGTGATAGCAGATTTCCCAGAAATACTAACTAGGATTCCCTGGGTAATGGCATCCAAGTACCTCATTAAGGTCCTCCAGCAATAATCCCTCTGAAGGGGAGTTCAAGGAGCAACAAAAATGCTTTAAGAGAACTGAGGAGAGGGAAAACTGGGCCAGCTAATAAGGCAGGAGAAAAGCAGGAAT
>NW_005842882.1:347205-349444 GCF_000455745.1 Alligator sinensis
GAAAAAAAATAGGTGTTTTTTTTTTTTTTTTTTTTTCCTGTGGAAATTTTTTGTGTTTCAAGCCAAATCAATTCCGAATCCATGAGTCAGTCCAGAACCATAAGTGACCCCACAACCGGCAAACGTCCCCTACCTCACCTGGGGCATCAGATGCTTTCAAATCCTTTGGTGGGAATCCTACGTGCAGGCCTAACCCTGGAGTCTTGGGGTTTGGAGGCCCCCCCAAGTTTTGCTTGCCCTCAGCCATATGGCCACAGGAGCAAGCTAGCGAGGAGTCTCCTGTTTCCATAAAGTTGGCATAAAACTACATTACCTCTGCAGGTACTACCCCCGTGCCAGGAAAACGTTATCCCTGGGTGCAACTAGGATACCACCTTGGTGGTCATGGCGTTTCCCCTGCCAGGTAACACCTGAGCTTCCCTAAGCATCACAGAATTTCTCATTTAAAAAAAAAAATATCTATCTATCTATCTCCCAGGCCAAATCAGCCAAAACCAATTCCAAATCCAAGAGTCCAGAACCGTAAGTGGCCCTACTACCAGCAAACATCCTCCACCCCAACCTGGGGCTTCAGATGTTCCCAAAACCTGGAGGCTTGGGGTTCAGATGCCCCGAGTTTTGCTTGCCCTCTGCCATAAGGCTCCAGGGGCAAGCCAGGGAGAAGTCCCCCAATCCCATAAAGTGGGCTTAAAGCCAAGACCTTCCCACTCCAGCAGCTAAGTAGGAGGTTTACTATACATTACCTTGGCAGGTGCTATCCCCGTGCCAGGACAGCAGTCTTCCCCGGTGTGGCTAGGAAGACCACCTCCACAGTCACAGTGTTTCCCTTGCCAGGCAAGCATAGACCATGCTTGATCTGAGCCTTCATGTTCTTCCGTGAACGAAATAGGGAGATAGGATTCTCCCAGAGATCCAAATCCCATGCCAGCCCCAGCACTGCCTGCTCTCAGGGCAGAGTTAGCAAGGCCAGCCGAGTGGCCTGACAGCAATGCAAGTGGTCCACCCCAGCCCAGCAGACAAGGTGTTTTCTTTGTTCTCCCCTCCTATTCTTCTTCTACACCCCTTCCCGCCCCTCACCTCACTAAGGAGACCTGCCCTACCAAGGTTAAGAGCTCTGAGCAGGGGCTTTATCTAGGCAGCACCATGCAGGCACCCAGCATGGAGCAAGCAAATAATGAACGTACCTTTTATTTATGGGGGGACAGGACAGGACAGGGACAGGATGACGGGACTCCCTTGTAGCTGATCCCAGGCTAGTGAGGAGAGCTCTACCCAAACTCTAGACGGGCCCAGAGCCTGCCCATACACCATAATCCTTTTTCACTGCAACAGAGAAGAGCCAAGGGAAGGCTCTCTCCTCCTGCCCACACCTAACCCATGTTAACAGTGGGGCCAGAGATCCTAGATCAGTGCACTCAGCCCCGTTTAAGATGCAACACTTCCCTAGACCCTCTGGCATCAGTGTCAAACCCCTGGAAGCAGCGTCTTCAGCATCACTTGGCAAGTTAACTAGACTGGACTCCCGCACTGCCCGAAAAATCTGTACTGGCCCCGTCAGCAACCCCAGGGCTAGGAGCTCAGTGCAGCTCTGTCGTTCCGAGACTGGGCGCCGTGCTTGTATGCAAGGGCCTTCCTTCTGTTAGTAGGAGAGTCCCGCAAGAAACACAACACTGCCTTGCTACCCCCACAGCCACGAAAGACACTGCAGGGGACGGGACAGGCGAGGGGCTGCTCAGGTATGTGGAAGAGAACGCCTCCCTCCCCGCCAGGCGCCTGTGAAGAGGTTCAAGAAAGCCATCCCCTCGGCCAGTCGCTTCCTGCGCCATCCCCGGCAGGTCTCAGGGGCAGGGCTGGAGGCTCTGGCTCCTGCCCCTGTGCTAGGCAGGCTGCTGCCCCAAGTCAGTAGCAGGACGCCTGGCATTAATTAGGACTTCAGCCCAGCGCCGGGACTAGGGTAGAGCAGACTTCGCTCTACCTTCTGTTGCGGGGTTAGGGGCTCGCAAGATGTTCGGGGAACTCTGGGCGGGCGGGCGGCCGGGCGGGACGGACACATTCCGCATTGTGAAAGCTTCCTTCCTACCGGCAAAAGGTGTCTGTCCCGTCTCGTCTCGTCTCGTCCCGTCCCGTCCCCTCAGCCGGGCGGAGCACACCCCTTCCCCGGGACGGCGGGTGGGACCGGCGGGCAAGGTCACCGCGCAGCCCCGGCTCCGGGCCGGCGCCTCCACCCGGGCGAGGACGG
>NW_005842882.1:349994-371936 GCF_000455745.1 Alligator sinensis
GCCGCGTGCCGGATTTGGGCCGCTGCCTCCGTGTCTCCCACACGTGTGTTGAAGCGTGGGGACATGGTGGGCTCCCGCCTGCGAAGGCGGAGGCACAAAAGTGCCTTTATGAAGCCCTTGGCGCCATGGGTGGGCTGGGTGGCTGCCCAGGGCCCAGACAGAAAGGGGGCCTAAAATGGTGAAAACAATGATTATTATGAAAATAATAATGATTATTATTAGAGGGGGCCCATACTAACAGGTCACCGGGGGCCGCCAGGCGTGCAGGCGCGGTGCTGCTTGGGACTGGTCGCAGGGTTGCCAGGACTTGGGCAGCGAGTCGCTGCAGACGGGGCCGTCCGGGCAGCTGAGACTGGCGTAACTTTCTGACCGCCTCGCCAGAGCGGGGGCCGGCCCGCCAGGGCAGGGGTCTCAGTCTTGCTTGCACCAGGGCCCATTTGTAAACGTCCTGACCCAGTGCCCCTCGCTCCCGACTGGCTGGCCCCCTCCCCCGTGCGTGGGGCGTGCCAAGCAGCCCCTCGCAGGCTGGAGCGCTGTCTGCAAGGGAGAAGCCACGGTTTCCCACATTTTACTCCTTGAATAGAGAATCCATTTTTAAAGGTTGTTCGTGACCCTGCCGTATATTCCTGCCACCTGCTTTTGGGTTGTGACCCGCAGGTTGAGCAACACGGCACTGGGTTCAGCTCTGCCTGCTCCAACAGGTAACTGAATCTCGTGTGGTTTCCCATAAGCATTTGTTTCATTGGATTCGGTTGGTCCTTCCTGAGACAAAATCAGGCTGTGCAAGCAGTCCATTGTCCCTAAAATGTCCTATCGCTTCTTATGTTGCTGGTTGGTTGTGTACTGGTACAGGCATCATTGAGAGGCATCTCAAGTGCCACGTTGTTCGGCTGCAAAGGACAGCTGTGCATAGCATGATGCTTAAAATGCTGGCATGGATGCCCTAGCACTTTTACTACCGCTAGGAAATGCTAAAGAAAAAAAAAATCCTAATGTGAATAAGACCTGTGTGTAAGGAGAAAATCATGGGCAGGTATGGAGATGTGGGGAGGGAAAGGGAATGCAGGTGCTCTGTCAAGCTCCAGCCATCACACAAACTCCACGCAGGAGACAGTGCTCATGGGAGGCAGTACAGATATTAGAGTCATGGTCCTATATATTCCCTTGTCTCCTTGGGCTCATCACCCCTTTCCTGGGATACAAGTACACTCAGGGGCTCTGCTCGCATGAGCTTGGCAGCAAAGGGGCAAGTAGTGGGGGAGGCACTACCCACTTGGTTGTAGTGCCTAGATGAGCATCGTTCACAATACATCTTCATCAGGTCATCCTCCCTCTCCTCTCTGCCACCTCCTGCTGATCTCAGTGAAAGAGTCCACAGTGTGCTGACATTTAATGTGGTATTGCTGGGTGTTTGAGACAGCCCCTGTGGGAAACAACAGGTGTGTTCACATCCTTCAGAGTGCTGGCTTTAGGTATCGCTGCATCAGTGGCACTTGGTTCTTGCGTGCAATGGCCTTTCTGCAATGAGAACAGCCAGAGAGGTAAGGGTATTTCCTTTTCCTCGCAAAAACTTAGATAATTGGAGAAGCAGAATTTCAGGCTTCATAAAGAAATGCCAGTGCCCCCTCCCACCATGTAGCAGCTCGATCTGAGCCCACCGCAAAATAATGCATTACCACACAGTGATGATGGGGCTGCAGGTCTGCTGGAGCAGAGCTCCAAGGGGACTTGGAAATCAATCTTTAATGAGCAAGAGCCACCCAGAGACTCCAAGTGCCCCAGGCAGCAGCTTTCCTATTGACTTCACCAAGACTGGGAAAACCCCCCAGATGGGAAAGTGCATTTGATCTCAAAGATGCCCCAGGGAGAACTTCCAAGTCTCTCAGAAACAGGGTCTGTTTACTTTTCCTATCCCTAATAACTCCTGTGAGCTTTTCCTCACTCTCCAGGGTGATGGGTTGAGCAGGAGGGTTTCTCTGTCATCTTCTATCAGTGTTGCCTGCTTGCTTCTTCAGCAGTGAGGCAGGGCAGGTTGCAAACTGTGATTGTTCTGAGGGCAGGGACTGAGACTTTACTGCAGGAGCAATGAGATGGGCAGAAGCAGAGCTGAGCAGAGGGAGCGGACACTCTTGCTAACACAAAAGGCTGCAATGATAGCAAAGGGAACCCCCTAGTTTATTTTATCAGGGCTGACCAGCTAGGAGGTATTCCCTCTGGGTAAGGAAACGCATTCTAGGAACACACCGGACTTGGCACAGCTTTCAGGGGCCTCGGAGAAATTGCATCATTTGGGGGACAGAGAGACGTCTGCTGCCATGTTAACGGCTGCCGGGAGGAGAGAGAGACACAAGGGGGGAATTCTCAGCCCCAGTTCAATTTAATGAGGCTGCTGCAGCCTGGTCCAAACCCATGATGTCATTTAAAAGAGGTGTCACAGAGATGGTACTCCAAAGCAATTGCAAAGAGCCTCTCCAGAAATCCAAGGCAGCATAAGAATGGATGGTATCAAAACACAGAGATCAATGAGGTTGCCCTGCAATTCCTTCTGTTTGTAGCATGACACTTCAAGCTGTGCTTGGCTGAAGCCTTCTGAGCTAAGTATTTGTTGAGAACCCATCATGTGCTGCCGGCATACTGTTGCTGGTTCAATAAGAGGCGCTCTTTCCTCTCTGGCATAGAGCCATACCTCCAGCAGGGTGTCCAGGGCAGCATTTAGTGAGCTATAAAACTGAGGTCCTGGCTACTGGACATCATTCAGGACTTTCAAGGAGTTGGGTGCTCTGAAGAAGTCCCAGCTTGGTAACTCCCTCCTCTGATGCTGATGACACACAGCACTCTTCTCCTCTGTTTCCTCTGGTTAAGTTCTGGATTTCAGGCAGTGCTTCCCATGCGGACAACAAGATCCTTGTGTAGTTTGCATGATGCCTATTTGCATGGGTTGAAGAGGGTCATATGAATGTAGGATACTTGTGTTATCATCAACACATATAATATCTTCATAGATTTCATAGATATTAGGGCTGGAAGGAACCTCGGAAGATCATCGAGTCCAGCCCCCTGCCCCAGGGGCAGGAAGTCATTAGGGGTCATAGGATCTCAGCAAGATAAACATCCAAATTTCTCTTAAAGGTGTTCAAAGTAGGTGCTTGAACCACCTCGGGCAGCAGTCTATTCCAGACCTTGGGGGCTCGGACAGTAAAGAAGTTCTTCTTTATTTATGTCCAGCCTGAAACGGTCATGACTGTTTGATCTTGTCATCCCTTGGGGTGCTCTGGTGAACAGATATTCCCCCAGATCCTGGTGAGCACCCCTGATAAACTTATAGGTGACCACCAGATCACCCCTGAGCCTGCGCTTTTCCAGGCTAAAGGGCCCCAGGGCTCTCAGCCTGTCATCGTAGGGTCTGTTTTCCTGACCTCTGATCATGCGCGTGGCTCTTCTCTGGACTCTTTCAAGCTTCTCCACATCTTTTTTGAATTGTGGAGCCCAAAACTGGACGCAGTACTCCAGCTGCGGCCTCACCAAGGCCAAGTACAACGGGAGAACGACGTCCCGGGATTTGCTTGAGAAGCATCTATGGATGCAAGCCAGCAGTTTGGTCGCTTTACTAGCTGCAGCATCGCATTGCAGGCTCATGTTCATCTTATGGTCAATGATGACCCCCAAGTCCTTTTCGTCCATAGTGTTAGCCAGCGTAGCACAGCCTATAAGGATGCTGCAGGTTTTTCTTCCCAAGGTGGAGAACCTTGTCTTTTTCGGTGTTAAACACCATCAGGTTCTCATCTGCCCACTTGCTGAGCCTGTCATGGTCAGCCTGGATCGCACTCCTGTCTTCAGGTGTGGATGCTTTGCCCCAAAGTTTGGTGTCATCGGCAAACTTGGCCAGTCCACTTCTGATACCAGTGTTCACATCATTAATGAAGATGTTGAATAGTGTTGGCCCAAGGACAGAGGCTTGAGGGACCCCACTGGTCACAGCGCACCACGATGATTGACTTCCTTCAACCACCACCCTCTGGGTCCAACCACGGAGCCAATTCCCCAGCCAGTGGATCGTGGTGAGGCCGAGGCCACAGTTAGCCAGGAATCTTGTTGGATTCCTTAGCAGTTTGCTATGTTTGTACACACACTGGCACGTGCCACAAACCTAGGGAATAACAACAACAACAACAACACTAAAGCAACAATGATGCTGATGGTGAGGAAGGAAGGAAGGAAGGCAGGCAATTTGCCCAACTATAGCATCACCTGTCTGCAGACAGCCGAGTGCCAGACAGCCATGAGTGAGCAGTGCCTCAGACCATAGAAAGGTATCTTTATTCTCATAGTCCTTATGGAGAAACAGACAGAGAGAGAAAGGAACTTGTCCGAGGCCACAGAGCTATTACCTGGCTGAGCCGCAGCATGGAGCTGCATCTCCTACATCCTGAGCTCATGCTTGAGGTATGAGACCATCCTCCCCCTTTGCTGCAAATGAATATTCAGGTGGATATGACACAGCTAGCTTGGGAATTCACAGCATATGCTGGGGCCAGGACTTGCTTTATCTATTTAGTGTCCATCTGTTCATAGCCCACATAAATCCTTCACCACTAGGACTCTAAGGAGCAATGTACCTCCTCCTCATGAATTGCCCTGCGTAAGGAAACAAGGATACAACTTCTGGACACCGTGGGGCCTCCCTTCCCTTCATCTGTGATCCCATCCCACTCCAGCCCATGTCCCTCCCCTCAAAGCCCACCTACCCTTCCTAGCGTACACATTGCCACTTTGAAGACATTCCTCCACTCCTGGGGGAAGCCACGCTTCCTTTTCCTACCCTCCCCATTGGCAGCTGGTGTGCCCTTTAACACTGCTTTAGGCTCCATGTCTGGAGCTGCCCATTCCCCTCAGCTCTGCTTTGGGTTTCTGTCATCTTCATGGTAGGCCTGAGAAGCAAGGGAAGGCAGGGCTCTCTGGCTTGGTGAAGAGGAGTGTAAATCAGTTGTTCCTTCAAGCCATGAAGCCTTGTGCCCTCCCCTAGGCTTCTGCACAACCAAGGCTCTGCCAGGACTGAAATTACAGTAAGGGAGTCAGCTTAGCCCTTCACTGCCCTGCACATTTACACTGCAGGGGCTGCAACTCAGGCAGTCACACCTGAGTGAGGTTTAAACCAACTAGCTCAGGGGCGGCTAGGATAGCCAGGGCAGTATAGAGCTTAGCTTGGGATGAAACCTTGCTCAGGAGCCTGGGTGAGTGTTTTGGTGGCAAGACTGTGCTGGACATCCTGCATCCAGAGTTATACTGCGTGTGGTACCCCAGTGAGCTAGGGTAAAGAGAGCTCGGGTTCAGTGACACAAGCTGCACTTGTCTGCATTACACTGCATGCCATTGTTCCCTACCGAAACCCATCAAGAGGCCCCAGGAACCTGACAGTATGGGACAAGTCCCGTGATGTCTCAGTACAATATGTTACTAGGGAACATGCATTACTTTAGTGGTGTCCCCAGTGTGTGTGTGTGTGTGTGTGTGTGTAGAGGTTGCAGAGTGTGAGACTGACATCAGACATCTCTACCTGGAGAGCAGCATGAGTTGGTGGTGTGGACACTATGCTAGGAACACACAAACTCACTTTTCCTTGCTGATCCTCTATCTCTCTATCTGGAAAATGGAGACCGTGGTGCCTTTATGAGAAGCTCAGGTGCTAAATATTATCACAACAGACAAGCTCTTATCATGACAGGGCAGAAGAGCTCATCAGAGTGAGTCCCAGACAGTCACCAACCAAAGTAATGTAGTGGGTGGTGCAGGCCCATAGCCAGACCCACAAGCTCATTGCTCTTTCATGGAGCTCTGTCCCAGAGCTCTGCTTTCTGAGAAAACCATCCTTGGCTGCAGCTGGAGGTGGTGCTGCACCTGGCTGTTTAATTTTTTTGCCCTCCAACCTGTGCGGCTGTTGGAGAAGGGAAAATACACAATGTTTCTGGAGTCCCTATGAGACAAATACCTGACCCTCAGCAAGTGAGGAACACAGGCCTCTGCCTCACACAACTCTGCTTGAAGAGTTACTTCAGCTGTACAGTGCCCACATGTCCACGCACAGCTGCCGATATTGCAGCCCCTTGCCTCACACGGAGATGTCTGTTCATCTACTTTCATGCTCAGGAGCATCCAAGGGTTTCCTTGGTACTTTGCTCCCCAGGTGCCTATTGTTTCTCAGCATGCTAGCTGGTGGGCCACATATTTCCCACTGCTGCTTAAGCTGAACCTACCTTGTGACTAAAGCAGCAGCCAGGCTCCAGGGCTGTTTGCTGGGCACCTTTCACCAAGCACTGAATGCATTTGTTTAAAGATCTGTGTTGCTAATCTGAAATGGTTAGCCTAAGGGGGGGCTGCAGGAGTCTCCACTCAATGACAATCACAAGCCTTGTTAAAGTCAGTAGATGTGTGAAGCACTCTTTGGGTGCGTCTACCCAAAACACTTTACTGTGCAGTAAACTACTTTATCACCCAGTAAAGTATCACTGTGTGACCATGCACAGGAGCTACTGCACAAAAGATTAGTCTACTGCATGGTTTTCTACCACCTGTACATATCCCTAATGTTACGTATATCTGTGAACACTGTGGCAGGACCTGCAAGGCTCATATTTACAGCCACAAGAGAAAATGCACCACCAGTCAGTAGAAAAACTGCAATATCCATCATTACTCACTGATGAACAGATGTCACATAGCTATTGCGCAGTAGTACACGATTACACAGCTGACAGGGAGCAAATTACGCTCCATCAACCCAGGGAGCAGGAGAACAATCCTTTCCCTCAAAAGCTGCCTGTTGCCAGGGCTAGCTCTGATTGTGGGGCCAGGGCAGGGAATAATGTCCCCTTGCCCATGCAGCTCCTGGCCCCTGCTGAGATCAGGAGCTGGGGTGGGGGGGCAGGCAAGGATCTAGCTGCTGTGGGGGCAGCAGACATTCAGTGTCCCTGCAGGCTCCACAACCGGAGTGGGGGTTGGGCAGCAGTCAGCTGCCTGGGGCAGGGGTGGGAGGCAACTGCCCTGGAGGCAGGACAGCTCACCCCCCCTCCCCCTAGAGCCCAGGTTCAACACAGGTGCCCTTTCCAGCCCTGGGCTGGCACCCAGGGGAGCCTAGAGCTCCTGCTGGCTGCTATATAGTAGCAGAGCAGGGCCCTGAACTGCTCCCATTGGGAGCAAATTTACTCTGGACAGAAGCATTTGCACACTCAGGAAAAGCTTATTGTGCAGTATTATACCGCACAGTAAGCTTTCTGAGCATTAATTTCACGTGTCGATGTGCCCTCTGAGGCTGAATGGAAGTTGCCAGACAAGTGCAGACCACCTGAGGCACTAGCCAGGGTAATTCAAAGGGATTGGCAGGGGTTTGCCAGGTCGTAGACAGAAAAGTGTATGAGGATGGCCACCAGTGGCGTGTGCTGGAAGAAGAAAGCCTGGAGAAGGAGATGTGTGAAAGAAGAGAGAAAGAAGAGAGATGGGGCTCCTTGGTCACAGACTACACTGGAGTGACAGACTGGGGGATTTCTGAACCAGAAAGCTGCCTGCTAGCTTGTTTGTTTGTAACATGTTCTGGAAAATAGGGGCCTGTGTGCATATGAGCAGGATGATGCCAAGAATTAACCCGACTCATACCAATTTCTCATCCTAATGGTAATAACCCAGAAAGACCCTAAACATTGGAGAGGCAAAGATTACTTTGGGTGCTATTTTTTATTGGACCAACTGTGTAGCAGAGTTAGGCAAGCTTTTGAATGCAAGACATTCCTCATCAGGTCTTGCAGTCTTGTTTAACTCTACCACACAGTTGGTCCAGTAAAAGAGATGACCCTAAGTAATCCTTATCTCTTGCATAATTTCTGGACCATCACAGCTACATCACTCTTAACACTACCTAAATATTGGCTAATAGTGACTTCAGGCCAGCTATGACATATCTAAAAGGATAGGAATGGATACAATGCTAAGGGACATCTGTCAGCATGCATAGCCATTTTGGAGGTGTCTGTTCCTGGTTCCCCACTGACACACCTAAATTGTTATGCTATGAACAATAAAAAATGAGGTGCTCAAAATTTCTGGACCTTTTGAGACCCTGTCTATTGCACAGTACAAATCTTTCTCCTGTTTCATGCTCTGGCACTGGTCCAGTACCATGAGACAAGGGTGCCCAGTTAGGGGGGTGCCCTCCTGAAAGGGAAAAACCAGGTGCTGGTGTAGCTTTTCCAGTGAAACCAGCCCTTCCTCAGTCAGAGCACAGCTGGAGGTAGAAGAGTGTGTGTGTGGTCATGGCTCTAGCAAGCAGCTAATGTTCCCTGTTATTTAGCCTTGCCCATGGTGTGTCTCTGGCCTTTTGGACCTGGTTTAGTCCCAGAGCCTTGTCTCGTGATGCAATCCCCTTTGCTGGGTAGATCCCAGATTGTTCTGGCCTCACACTTCTTGCTGGATGCAAGGACATGGATCATATTCCTATCACCCTGAGAGTGGAAGGGGTAAGCTGACACTGGCTCAGCAGCTGTGCTGCTGGAAGTTCTGTTGATTTCATTGGATGTGAAAGAGAGGCTCAGACTCTTACATAATCAACATAAATCTTGGAGAATATTGACATTTTAGCCCAAATCACATTTCTCTTTACTAAAATATTTTCCATGGTTTCAGTTGGATTGCAGGTTTCAGGGATTTTCTTCACTTTCCATCTTAAGGTGTCACATAGCATTACGTGTGCTGTGGAATTGAGAGTGATGTAAAACATGACGACAGTCATGGTCTTCCAGGTTTCGGTGCACATTTGTCTGTTTTAGCTTTAGTTTTTCTTGATTTTTCACTTTAAAAAAATTACGAACCAGCAAACAGCTTGTAACATTACTCCTACAGAAGCACTGACACGCCAGCATCTCTTCTTTCAAAAAATATCACAAAAATATTTTGTAGGTTTCAGTTTGTGCATGCCCTTTTCTGGGGATCTCATATGAAATGGGGTTGAATTTGGTGAATCATTGACTCATAATTATAGAAATATATGTCTGGAAGGGACCTCAAGAGGTCATCTAGGCCAACCTCCTGCTTAGACAGAATTATCCCTGTCTAAATCATTCGAGTCAGGCATTTGTCTAATCTGCTCATAAAATTTTCCAAAGATGGAGATTTCACAGTCTCATAGGGATCCTCCATCATACACACACACACACACACTGTATCTGGTGTGTGTGTGTGTGTGTGTGTGTGTAGAAATTGTTCAGAGTATGTACACACACACACACACACACACACACACACACACTGCATCTGTAGGGTGTGTATGTGTGTGTGTGGAAATTTTTCAGAGTATGTACATACACACTTTTTATGCATGCACACACATATTCCAGCATATTTTTATCCCTGTCTTAGCTAGGACGTAGCCAAATGCTTTGTACATTTAGCACCTGTCAGTTGCTAATGCAGGGTAGATAACTCAACATATATTAGATCAATCATCTCAGAAACCCAGTGGGCAATACAGGCCCAGCTCAGACAAACAAATATAGCCACGGAGCAGCTGTCTCAGAAATAAGTCAGAAGTCCTTTGAGAGCTGACAAAATAATCAGTGGTAAAGAAAAACTCATTGCCCACCTGGCACCAAAATAGGCAGCCACACTTTTAAAACAGCACATTGGACAGGGAATGATTTTTAAAAAATCTGGCTGCCAGTTTCATCCTGAATCTTACAAGGGAGCCTCCCTGGGATGGGAACTGTCTGGACCAGGGGTGGCCAGTCTGCAACATGGGCAACCTCTGTTTGTGGCACAGCAGATGGGAAGGGGACAGGCAGCACAATGACAGATAGAGCAGGGAGCAGAAGCAAAGCAACAGGTAGGCAAAGGGATCAGAGTGGTACATAGGCACATGAAGGATTGATTTGTGGCACACCTGCCCCCCCCAAAAATGGCCGCCCACTGACAAGTTGGCCATACCTTGTATTCATTTATCCTATGAGCAATTAACAAGCTTATCACAGATATTCTGAAGTTCTTTGCCTGCTGCTTAAGTCACTTAGCAAAGGTGGGACAGATTGTATGCTCCGAAGTATGGTATTTCATTGTTATTGGTACAGGTTTATGATGAAGCGCTGACAGGTGGATCTGGTGGACAAAAGTCTCCCAATGCCATTGCTGGTGGGTTATTGGGCTCAGAGCTGGTAAGGACAAGTTGTAGAGTCATCGCTGCTTAGTCACTGCCTGGAATTTGATCTCACCATGCATCATTGTGCATTTGGTGCCCAGTTCTCGGCCTCTTGTTGGCTCAGCTCTTGTGGGCTCAGATCAAGCATAGTCCTATGCTTGCCTGGCAAGGGAAACACCATGACCACGGAGGTGGTCTTCCTAGTCGCACCCAGGAACGACCGCTCTCCTGGCCTGGGGATAGTACCTGCCAAGGTAATGTATAGTAAACCTCCCACTGAGCTGCTGGAGTGGGAAGGTCTTGGCTTTATACCCACTTTATGGAAACAGGGGACTCCTCCCTAACTTGCTCCTGTGGCCTGATGGCTGAGGGCAAGCAAAACTCAGGGGTATCCGAACCCCAAGCCAGCTTGGGCTTGCAAGTAGAATGCCTGCCAAAGGTTTTGGAAACATCTGAAGCCCCAGATTCAGATGCGGTTCTGGACTGACTCACAGATCTGGAATTTGTTTTGGCTAATGTGTTTTGGAATATGGAAAATTTAAATAAATAAAAACAAAACAAAACAAATTTGGTGCCCAGTCCCACCAGGTTATGCATGTCAGATCCTCCAGTGTCCAGTCCAGCTTGGGCAGACACTCACACTCCAGCCACCTCAATACTTCCTCAGCAGCTGGTATCTTCTGGATTCAGGTTGTCTTAGGGCTGATGAGATTTTCCAGTAGCAGCTGTACCCTGCTTCACAAGGGCTTCTGCTGCACTCTGAGGGACCTGGCATTCCTAGGAAAACTCCTCTTCTTGTCCGCAGCTTAGACTTTTCTAGGGGCACTGAGCTAAGCGCTAGTCAGCTCCTGTTTCATACTGAGTGCGCTGTAGCTGTCATGTACACAGTAATTCATGTGCTGTCTGTATTAGCGTGCAGTATTCTCTGAGGGCTGGGTCTTATTGGAAGGGGACCAGAAAGAAGGTCTCTCATGGATTCTCTTCTCTTGTTGGATAATTGCTGTTCGCACTTAGGGCTTAATTTTACCAGCTTGCATTCAAATAACTAAGGGCTAGGCCTCACCCCTGCTGGAGCTGAACCACCAAAATCTATTTACAGTATTTCCCAGCTTTGGGTATTTTAGTGTGTGTAACTTTCATCATTTCACAGTAAGAGTATCCTGCTTGCCTATTATTTAAGTCACTTTTTTTTTTTTTTAACTACTGAAAGCACAATAGAGAGATCGACAGAAAGAAAGAGAAAGAGAGAAAAAGAGGAGTTTTCATCCAAAATAACTCTTCAGAGACTGGCCCCCCACACTACAAAAAGGGAGACAAAAATTGAGCAAGGGTTTCTGCACACAGAATTGCAGCAAATTAACCCACATGGGTGACATGCAAACCCACTAAGTCAAACCCAGTGTAGAAGGTGAGGGTGTCCCTTTGATTTCAGATTAACCAGACTGTTTCTCCTTTTGAGTAGTTTAGAAACAGTTGAGCTTGAGACAAAGACAATCATCCACTCATGGGTTTGCACAGGCATAATTAAGGTAAAGTGAACACACAGGCTTGTTCCGGTGCAAGTTTGGGTATGGACCAGTTCTCAGAAGGCCTCAGATTTTTTAGGTCTATCCCAATAACCCTCTGCCTGATTTGAGGCTCTGATGTCACTAAATGTCAAGTCACCCAATAAGTGGGTACAGCAGCACTCAGCATGTCTACATCTGTTTCTGTTTGCAGCTTTAGTCCTGAGATGCCAAGTGATATGCCCAAGATCACGTAGGAAGCCTGTGGCACAGCCCTCAATGGGCTCTTGCAAGTCCTGGACTAGAACCCTAACCACTACACCCTTCAGCTTCTCCCTCTGGATTATAAACATGACAATTAAGGGGCCTATGCCTTGTCCCCTCTGACTACAGGCCACCATCTGTCCAAAAGACTCTGCAAGAAGGTCTGCTCTGACCTCTTTCTCCACCTGCAGCCATGAAGTCCACAATAAAACTCTACAACATGCCAGGGACAAAGAGGAGGACAGTTAAGGGCTCCATCAATGTCCTGCCACTGCAGTGGAAGGAATTTTTGGCGATTAATATATACTTAAGAGATCCTAGCAAGGTGACAATGTCCCACACTACAGGGGCAAGCAGTCCTCCTAAACACACCTCCTCTTCCCCACTGCCATCCTGCTAGCCAATACCAGAGACCTCCTGGCCAGGGCTCCTCTGTCACCGACATCTCTGCAGGGCTCCAGCCCTGAACTACTGACACAGGAAGGGACTACTCAGAAACGACTGACACCAGTAGCTCACTTTTCTATGGGCGAAAAGGGGCCTGAAGACCACTCCTTCTCACCATTCCTTCCAGCAGAAAGACAGCTCCTACCACTGAGGTGTAGCTGCCATCATTTCAGGGCACCCCTGGGAGCAATGATCTGCTTCCAGCCCCCTTTTTGTCATGTCCTGTAGCACCACATGCCCCTAGCCTCACACCAATGGAGCTGGTAAGAGCACTTCAAGTGGCTCAATCCAAGCGTAAGTTGTGGCTCTCTAGTTCTCTCTTCCACGCTTCATGGAGACGGGGAACTGGTGAATCCCTGGATTCTGTAACCAGGTTCAGTGAGAAGTGTATCACTTCCCACCAAGCCCATACAGCTAAAACCATCCTCACTTGGGAGGCACCTTATCCTTCCACCTGATCCAGTGCAGGCTGCCAGCTGAAATGTCTTCGTACCAACCCTCCTGGGCCCTTCTGCACTCAGGAAATATGTTGGTGGAAGCATCAGTCAAGTCTGGCTAGGTGCCCACATGTATGGAGGGGAATCACTACGAGATGCCACACACGAGTTCAGTGTCCTGGCACAGGGGAGGCTGAGGCATGGGGCTAGGCCTGGAGTTTGCCTGGTGCTGCACCATGCCAGTTGACTACTTACCGCCTGCTATACTGCAGTACAGGCTGGGCCAGGGAGGCTGGATTAGCATGAACTGGAAGGACTTCTCTGGTCAGATTCTACCCACCTCAGCACCTCCATGCCTCCTGCCCCTAGCGCCTGACCCTCCATGTGCATGCACAAAACAGAGGCAAGGAGGGGAGATGTTTCCAAGGAGGTTTTTATTGGGAAGGTCCTGTCCATAATAAATAGAGCTACACTACACTGAGACCAGCACAGAACGACTTCACAGCAGGACCCATGGCCATGGCCACGGCCACAGCCCTGGGGCAGAAGCTTCCACATCACCCAGGGTGCCCACAGGGCTTGCTTTCCATTGGCTGCTGCCCACAAGCTACCGTTTTTGTTTTTAGAGACACTGCCTTGCCTTCCACCCTTTGCTCATCCATCTGCCAGATCTGCATTTTTGTAGTCTTTGTGAACTTCCCTCTCTTGTCTCCTGTACCTGGTGTTCCTCCTCAGCAGGGCTTTGGGCAGAACAAAACACCTCCAGGGCACTGGAGGTACTAGAGGGGACAAGAAGGGGCAGAGGGCAGTCCTACCTCATTCCCAAAGCTTGGATCAAGCCATGGAAAGAAATAGGAGGAACAGCAGGTCTGTCAGTCACCACGGCCAGCCAATGGAGAAGGAGCAGAGAGGTGTGGTACCAGGGATGGGGCAGGCGTGAGATCTCAGTAGATGCTAGGGGGTGGTCAGGGTGCTGTCTGTGATGCATCTCGGGGGGAGGAATCAGAGGAGCTGCCTTCCAGTCACTGCGTCAAGGCCTGGATAATGTCCTTCACCAGCATGGTGCCGATCACCATCTTCTCACTGTTGACAGTCAGTTGTGCCAGGGCTCCCTCCTTTTTCTCTAGGGTGATGAGGACAAGGCTTCCACTGGTCACCGTCTTGGCAGCAAACCTGGTTGCAGGGAACAACAAGGGGTATTGAGCGCACTGTGAACAGGGATGAGGAAGCAGGTGCTGGGGTGGGGGAAGGAGACATCCATCATGACTAGGCATTGGGCCACTGGCTATTTCTTGTGATGCTCCAGCAGCTGGAGCTGGGGCAGCACTGGTCAAGGGAGGCCTGGGGCTGGGAAAGACTCTCTGCTGTGTGCAGGGTGAACTGAATGCCCCTTGTAGTCCCACTCCTGGTGATGACAGATCCAAACAGTCCAGAACTTGGTGCCTGACTATGGGCCCAAAGAGAATGACTCCAGTGGCCTGGAGCCCCCATCCAGGGCAAAGGAATAGCCCGTGTTGGCCCACAGCACCCAAGCTGTAAAGGTACACAGCTTGCTTTGCTTGGCTTTTAAATCGTAGGCATCACTGGTTGCAGGGAGGGTGCTCTCATACGTAGTTAGAGTTGGCATCTCCTACTGAGTCAATTATCAGGGTGCAGAGCTCCAGAACTGACATTCAGGCCCTTTGAGTTTATTTTATGATAAGGGACCAGCCCTGTCTCTTAGGTCTCCTCATCTGGCTTCACCAGTGAGCGCTGCTAGGATGGAGGGCATGGTGCCACTCAGCTGCTGTCCACTGATGTCACTGTTCAGAGAGAGGCTTGCATCAGGGACAGGGATGAGTCTGTAAAGAGCACCTAGACCAGGATGGATTTGGTCCCAAGCTAGCTCAATGCTTGTTGTTTCGGGCAGTCACTTTGGGCCTGGCTCTGGTTTTACAGAAACATGTTAAGGGGAGAGGAAAGCTTCTCTAATGAGTAGGGCACTTTGCCTTAGTCTTGGAAGACCCAGGCTCAAGTCTGTACCTACCACAGACTCCGTTTGTACCCTTGGATAAGTACAATGCAGAGGCTGCATGGTCTGGTTGGGTCATTTGCCAACACGCCCCAGCCATCTGCTCTCACACTCCAAGCCTGGAAACATGGCAGAGAAACTGTTCCACAAGAGGTTAGCAGCTCTGGTCACTCACACCCCAGACCTTGGCTCTGTGGCAGCCCACCCCCCAGCCTTCTTTGTCAGCAAGAGGCTGCAAGTCTGCCTCCTGGTCAAACACCAACCACTGGGAAGCTCTCTCATCCCAGGCGGCTGAGCAGAGTGGGGCTCATGAGGATGCCAATGGGTTGTGCCACCTCGAGACAACGGGGCATGAAGCGCTGTGCTCAGAGGGTTGGCACCAGCTCAGCAGAGAGCAGGGCAAGGGGGCACAGTCTGGCTGCATGTATACACGTGTGTGCAACTCTCAGCCACTCAGACTCCCCCAGCTGTGGCTGTCACACAAAGGACAAGGAGCGGCTTTGGCAAACACAAAGGCCTTTTGGCTCCAAGAGCATAGGCCTGCAGTTTTGGATCTTTCTCCCCCTTTACCTGTACTCATTGTCTGCCCCGCAGGGCACACGGCTGACATTAGCTGCTGAGGTCACTCGCTGGACGATTGTGTGGTCACTCTGGCATGTCTCTGGTAACGTCAGCTTCTCTGTGATCTCGCTCATGCCTGTCAGCTTTCCTGCAGAAGGGGATGAGGAAAATGGGGGAACAAAGGAACATAGGACTGGGAGGCACCTCCTAGGTCATCGCATCTCGTCCTCTGGTGTTGTCGGCACCATGTCAGGCGACTCCTGTCACACTCCTCAGAGCCCTTCCCCCTCGATAAACTCTTCTGGGAAGACTGTTCCAGAACCTCACTGCCCTGATGGTTAGAAACCTTCTTCTAATTTCCAGCACAAAGTTATTCATGGCCACTTTATACCCATTTGTTCCTGTGCCAATTTGTCCTTTAGCTTAATTAGTTCTTCCCCCCTCCCCTCGTGTTTACTGCCCTGATGTATTTATAGCAGCAATCTTCCTCTCTCGGTTGGGCTAAACAAACCAGGCTCTTTTATTCTCTTCACATAAGACAAATTCTCCCCTCCCCATATCATTCAAGCCACCCTCTTCAGCACACACATTTCAGTCTGAGCCCATCTTTCATGAACGCTGGCGACCAGCGTTGTCCAGTTTCCCAGGGGTAGTGACACCTTGTCAAATGGTACAAATACGTCCCTCTCTCTACTGGAAATGCCTTCTCTGGCACACACAGGATCCAACTGGTGGTATGTTCACCACCACATTACATTGGTGATTTGATCATGCCGTGACTTACTTGTACACCCCAGTCTTTCTACTCTGTCATTTCCAGCCGATGGGCTCCCAGATCACATCAGATGAGCTTCTTGTCCATGACCTTGCACCTGGTGTCACTGAACTTCACCTCATCTCTATTCCTTCAGTCCTTAAGAGCACCCAGTTTTTCCTGTAGGGTATCCCAATCCCCTTCTATATGGATGATGGCTCCCAACCTTGTGTAATCAGCAAGCTTTATCGGCGTGTGCCTCCACTGCATGCCAAAATCATTAATGGATATATCAAAGCTGGGCCCCCAAAGCCAATCCTTGCAGGATACTATCTATGTCACTCCAGCCTGGTACGCCCACTTCAGCACAACCTCCTGGCATCTGCTCTCTAGCCCATTCCTCACATACCAATGCCAAACCTAAAATAGCATTGCCTCGGGTTGTTCCAGCAACTACGTGGTACGGAGTTCAGTCAGCTACCCCAGCCAGGAATACCTGGACCCTGCCTTATTAGTAGCGTTTTGTTCTCTGGTTTACATCAGGGAAGGTGTAGTCTCCCCTAGAGACACCTTCCCTGAAGTATTTATTTCTCTAACAACATGGCAGAGTCAGCTGCAGGCAGCTCCAGAGAAGGACTGAGCAGAGCCTGCTAATCCTCCTTAAAAGGGGAGTCCTGGCTACAGCCAAGGTGTTTTGTTGCCTTTAGACCCCAAAGGCCCGATTCCAGTCGCAGGTGGCTCAGGATTTAGCCTTGGAGAGAAAGCACTGCCTAGGCCTTTTAAAACATGAATGAGAACAACATGGGAGGCCCAAACCAGCTGCCCTGTCTGCCTAGCAGAGGGTTCAGTGTGCCTCTCCCTGAAAGGCCTGGTGTTAAAATCCCAGCTGGTGTGACAACTACTTTAGCAGTTGCAGGTTGAACCAGCTCCATGTACCAGGACATGCCTGGCTTGGCAGAAAAACCAGCTGGGCTCTCTTTGCCTGTGACATGGCCTGCGACAAGGAATCTCCAATGAAGATGCAGCTACCAGGGTAGGTGATGCAAGAGGCAGGCTGTGTGCTCCGATGCGGGGAGCAGGCAGCGCTGGGCAAAGGGCGGGAGCTGTTTCTAGATGCCCTTTGGAAGAGCTACTGTGATGTCTTTAGCTCTTTCCATGGGGGAATCACAGAGGTGTCACAGAATCCACAGCCACACGCAACACGACAGGCCCAGCTGCACATGCACACAGATGCTCAGACTGGCTTCTAATCCATGCAACACTGTGAGCACCACTAGGAAGCTCACAAACTACTCAGAGACACTCCTACACAATAGAGCGACCTCAGGGGATGCCAACCAGGAGTACCCCAGAGTCTGTAAGAAAAATCTTTCTGGGCCTAAAAATCCCCAACTCAGCCTCCTGGTGGCGGAGATGAGTGAGGATGGTAACATCCTTCCTTCCAGAGCCCAGGAGTGCTTCACGTGCTAGTAGGAGAGTTGGCATCCTGCCACAGGGCATAGCAACCTTCCCAGTACACAAATCATGCTGGGTTTGACACTAGGCTGCAACCGCTGCCTTGACCATCCTGCACCTTGTTATAGAGAGAGCAGGCCCTGGAGATGCCCTCCTCAGCAGGGGCTGGAACCCAGGCCCTGGCACCATACTGGAGGCAGATTCCTCCACACTGTGGTCCTAGGATCAGGCTCACCATGGCTGCCATTCTCACCAGGGCAGAATGGACTGATGCGCTCCCACACTGCCTGAGCAGAACCCTTGCTGTCCAAGATCCCCCTACCTGCAGCACCCCTTCACCCCAAGAAGCTCCCTAGACCCCAACCCCCAAACAGTGGTACACAGCTGCCTGGGGCAGTGGGCGCTCCTTCCTGCCTGCCATGGTGCTCAGCTCAGACCCTGCAGCAGGAGGCTTGGATTGCATCCGAGTCCCTTACCCATTACTGACTCCAAGATGAACATGAGCTGCCAGTGCCAGACCGCAGCCAGCAAGGCCAGCCATACCTTGTCATGCATCCAAAGGTGCATCTCAAGCCGGTCCAGAGAGGTGATCCTCCCCCTCTGTGCGACTTTGGTCAGGCCGCAGTTGGAGCACTGCACCCAGCACTGGGCGCTGCACTTCAAAAGGGATGTGGCCAGCCTGGAGAGGGTTCAGAGGAGGGCCACTCGCTTGGTGAGAGGGCAGCACGATAGGCCCTACAAGGAGAGACGGAAGGACCCAAAGGGACCTGTTCAGCCTCAGCAAGAGGAGGCTGAGGGGGGACCTGGTGGCTGCCTACAAACTCATCAGGGGAGATCAACAGCAAATAGGTAGAGCCCTTTTCTCCCCAGCACTACCTGGGGTGACAAGGAACAATGGTCATAAGCTGATGGAGAATAGGTTTAGTTTAGAAGGCAATATTTTACAGTTAGGGTGGCCAAAATCTAGAACCAGCTTCCCAGGGAAGTGGTCCTTGCCCCTACCTTGGGCAAATTCAAGGGGAGGTTGGATGATCACCTGTCTGGGGTCTTGTGAACCCAGCATTCGTTCCTGCCTGTGGCAAGGGGTCAGGCTAGATGATCTGTTCAGGTCCCTCCTGACCCTAGCTACTATGAAACTATGAGAATAGTTCTTGCCCAGACCCCAGGAGGGCAGGGACTGACCGACTTTTCTCTCTGTACACAGGGACGCCTCTAGGAGCCCCCTCAGCATACGTGGCCCTTGGAGAAAGAGGCAGGCACTGTGAACGTGTGGGTGTGAGTTCTGGGACTCAAGGGGTTACCATGCCTCATGAGCCAATGCCTTAGTGGGCAAAGGTATGGCCAGTCACATGCAGGAGGGTTGGGCCCCAAAGCAACTCAGGGGGATTCTGGCTCCAACTGTTCTGGAGTTCCAAGGGAAGTGAAGGTGGCACGTGGGACAGAGGGTACACTGCAATGGGGCAGGTATTAGGAACAGGCTCAGGACTGGGGAGATGGCTACCCCCAGTTCTGCTCCCCTGCACCCTTCATGCCTACAGGCCTGGCACTGGCTCAGTCCTAATCCAGCCAGCACCACCATGCCATTCCCATGGAGAGGAACCCCCTCCTCTCTGCTCAGACACATGCATCTAGCAGTGCCTCCCTGGGGCCATGCAGCCAGGCGGAGCTAGAGCCCCCTCCATGACTCTGGGTTCCCCACACCCCTCCCCACACCGCTTCCTTCCAGAGAGGTGGGTGGGAAAGGGTATGCCAAGGGCCCAGCAAGCCTCCTGCACTCTGACCATGCAGGGTCCTGCAGCCCTCGCACAGGCAGATGGCCTGGGTTGGCAGGAGGCTTGGAGGTGGTGTCTCTCCACTCCGCCACACACAGGGGGTGCCTTGCAGCATGGTTCAAATTCAGCTCTTCCCTGTCCCAAGTGTGTCTACTCCCACAGTGAGCTCTGCTGTCCTGGGACTGCCCTCCAGAGCTGGGGGCAGAGTGGGAGGGGAGATCATTTCTCCTCTTCCCCTGCCCCTTTCCCCCTGCCAAACTCAAAGGGGAGGCTGCTAGGATCTGTAACATGCTCTCTCAGGCTGGGCTGCTCTTGGGCTCTATATGCCCAAGTGCCATATGCCCAACCAGGAGGTGGATGCTGTGGGGCTCCAAGCAGGGCAGTTGGTCTCCTGGGATCACCTGTCAGCATCTGGGGTTGAGAGAATAGCAGTGTCTGGGCATCTCCCTGACCCCACAGCTTTCCCACCCTCGAGCCTGGCCCATCTCTCCAAGTACCCCGTGCCCATCTGTGCTGAAATCCTTTATTTTCCTCGGCCCATGGAGGGAGCTGACCTGGGCTGGGTCTGGCATGCAGCCAGAGTTGTCTGCAGAGATGGAAAATGGCTAAGAGCAAAGCCAAGCAGACAGGAATGTGGCTGGATCAGAGCCCAGCATGCCAACGGAGAAGGCCTCATGGGCATGGAACCACCACAAAAGGCCGGCAGGCAGCACTGTGTCCAGAACAGCCTGCCACATCCCTGCACAGAGGACAGATCCTCTGGCCTGCTAAGCGAGTGGGACCCATGGCAAATATGACCAAGCAAGAAGGGCACATGGGCACAGCACCTACGACTGGCCAGGCTACACACCATGAGCACAGGGCAGGGGAGACTGGGTATGTGTGGAGCCAGGGAGGGGCTGGAGGGAGCAGTGGACCACCCAGCTTGGCAAGGGGGGTCCCACACAATCAACAGGGAACCTGACGCTATCAGAAGGCCACCCATGTAGGCCCCACCAGCTCCGAGGTGCACAGCCCCTGAGCACCAAGACCCCGGAGCGGGCAGGGGGTGTTACTCCCAGAGGCGGATCCAGAGGGGGTAGTCACATGGCTGCACCCCTTTTCAGATTGGTCCGTGCTGCTGGAGCCTCTGGAGGCTTTAAAAAAAGTCCTCAAGGCAGAAATGAATACCTCCTTCCCCTCCTTGCTCAGGGGCAAGTCCTCTCCTCTCCCCTCCCCTTCTGTCCTCTCCCTGCTGTTTTGTCTCAGGAGTGGGGGGAATCTTTGGAGTGGCCACTGGCCTCTCATGGCACAGAGACCCTGTGCCTGGCTGCTGCCTAGGGGGTGTACCCCATTGTGACATGCAGCCCTCCTCTCCAGCATTCCCTGTACATCAGGGAGACAGGGGAGACATTGGCAGGGGCAGATGAAGGACTGCAGAAGCTAGGGCTTCAGAGGCCCTGGTTGGAAGAATCCCTCCACCTTCCCCGCTCTGTCCCCAGCTGCCCAAGCTGGGCCCTGGGGAAGGACTTGGACAGGTCATGCTCATGCTCTCAGCACTGTCGCCAAGCTACCTCTGCTCCATGAACCCAGCTGACAAGCCCTCAAGAGGAGGCTGCCATGGCTGCCCCACAGACAGGGCCAGATCTCTTCTGCTACCTGGTGCCTTCTCCTGTCACAGGCAGACACCATGGCTAGGAGCCAGACCTGTGACCCTGGTGCTGACAGCCCAGTCCTTGGGGGGTGATGCCACCCAGCTAGGGTGAAAGGCTAGCCTGTTGCCTCATTGGGCTCAGCTAATAGGGGAGCCACGACCACACACGCAGGGAGTCACTGCTCCAGAAGGGCAGGAGGTGGGCTGGGAGGACAGTAGCCAGGACAGATAGTGTGTGAGGGTGGGGCAGGCTCCATGGGGCTGGGGTATGTTGCATGGGGCCATCCTGGGTGCGCAAAAGGAGGAAAGCAGGGGCTTAGGCAGCAGGGCTGGAGGCTCTGGTCAAGAGGGGTAGTGGCTTACCCCCCTATGTGAAAGGAAGACAGCGCATGCAGACAGCGTGGCAGGGAAGGGGAAGACCAGGAGAGGAGCAGCAGGGAGATCCCAGCCTGGAGGAGAGGGTGAAGTGGGAGCAGGAGAGACATGAGCAATACAGTTAGGGAAGTGCAGCCAGCCTGGAGCACCCACCACTCAGCCTGGGCAGGCAGGGAAGGTGCCTGGGGAAGATGCCCCCTGCTCATGGCCCTGGGCACACCCCACTGTCCCCTGGCTGTGCCCTTGGCTGCAGGGGAAGGCCAGGGGCCTGCTCACAGCCTAGGTCCCCAGGGATCATAGGGTCTGTCATGCATTCCAGGCCTGGCAAATGCCCCCTTAACTGGCCCTGGAGCTCTTGCCTATTGTCTCTAGGGGGGTGCCCCCTACCACAGAGGAGGCAGTAGGCCGGGGTCTCTGCAGGCTGCACTTGCCACCCCTCTTGTGTCAGGCCTCCCTCTAGTGCACTAGCTTGACCCAGGCATGCAGAGGCCCAGCTCAGCCAGTGGCACCAGCTGAGCAGCCTGCTCTGGACCCTGCCACTTACAGCAGCAGGC
>NW_005842882.1:372035-380654 GCF_000455745.1 Alligator sinensis
TCTTTCCCATCCCCTCCTCTGCCCCAGTCCCTCCAAAGCCCTTCCTTCAACTGCTGGGCCCCAAGCTGGGAGAAGGGCAGGCGGAGCAAAGGGGGCAGCTTTTATCTAGAGAGCAGCTCCCAGCCAGGGGGAGTGGAAGCGGAACTGGTCTACAGCTCAGAAGGACGGGGGGGAGGGGGGAGGAGGGGGCAGGCAGCATTTCATGGACCTCCTGGGAGCACCAGCCGAGCTGAGACTTACCCACACCCATCCTTAACAGTTGTTCTAAGGGAAGCAACAGCGTGCAGGGCAGCAGAGTGGAATAAAACAGGTGGTTAATGTGGGCCAATGGCAGGGAGCCTGTGGGGAACCTGGAGCCTGCCCTCTTGGCCATGCCACTGGCTTCCACTGGACACAGGCCCTGGTAAACCCCTGCCCACCTGCCAGGCAGCAGAGGTAGGGAGATGGCTGTCACTAGGGCTGGGACTCAGCCCCAGCTTGTCCATGCCCTGCTCTTGGGCTCCCCTACCTGGCCAGGCGCAGCCTCAGAGCAGAGAGACTGCCCCCAGAGCAGCCCTAACACATTTGAGCTCCGACAGCCATGGCACCTACAGCCCCAGAGCCCAGCTGTGAGGGCTCCCTGAGCAGCAGCTGTCCCCATTCAGTAGCAGTGATCCCTGTGTGCCAGTGCCCCATCCTCTGTCACAGGAAGGAGCTAGGCTCTGGCCACAGAGAACATCCCTTAGCTCTGTCAGTGGGCCCCAGCCCTGTGAGCCAGGGGCTTGATACGGGGGCATGGGCAGAGAGGGAAAGGATCCAGAGTCAGGAAAGGATCCCTGTCCCCTCCTGTGTCCCAGGGACAATGGACCCTGAAGCCATGGCCCTCTAATCATGGACTCTAACAGGGAGCTTAGTTTCCCACTTCCACTGTAGACAAGGCCCCTGCCAGCTCACCCTCCCTTCACACTCACCTTGCTCCTTCTTGAACTCATTTTCACTCATGAACACGGGAGCCATGAGCTCTCCCACGGGTGGCTGGATGGCGCCGTAGAACTGCCGGGTGTGGGTGCTGAAGGCAAAGAGACATTGGTGAGAGGAAGCCAGGCATTGGAGGCTTGTCGCAGACTATCCCTGGGAAGGGGAGCAGAGTGGATTTACTTCAATCCCCCTCATGCTCTGCCTACTTGTGACCTCGAACCTTCTCAACCACTGCCCAGTCCTCCTTGGGAATGTGCTTGGGAGCCATGGAGGAAGAAACATGACAGGATGGGGGACAGAAGCACAGAGCAGCAGTTATGAATAGAGCCTCACCAAAGCTCAGCTGCCTTGGAGCAAGGCACCAACCCTAACCCTGTCCAACCCTGTCCCACCCAAAGCTGGATACTTTCTGGACAACCAGCAGTTACAGTGGGGATATACTCTGACAGCATGGTCCCAGGCCAAGAGACAAAGGCCAAACCACACAGCAGGCTCCCTCCCTGCAAGCCCCTGAGCCTGTGGCCTGCACCTCTGGGGTGGGGGTGGCACCAGAGCCCGTATCTGTGGGACACTCACCACAGCTGGAAGTTGGCGGCCTGGGTGGAGTCACAGAAGTCGATGCCCATAACCACGCTGGTAGTCTCGCCAGGGGCAAGTGACTCTGTAAGCACACGTGCAGCACAAGGCTCAGAATGCTCTCCAGGGCCAAGCCATCCCTTTCTGCTCAGGAAGCCAGGGGGATCCTTGTCTTTGTGCTCACACTCCAACAGGGTCCTACCTGTCAGCTCCCAACTTGTGCTCGAGCCCTAGGCCAGATCCTGGCCCCATGGCTCATGGGGGCCTGATGGTGTACTGAAGGCAACCCCATTGCTGCTCCCCGTTGGCATCTGTGACTGCCTCCAGGCTCTCAGAGGGGAGGAGTGCCCCTCACCTGGGGGAGGGGAGTGGACCCCAGCTGGGGGCAGCAAGACCAGCACAGCTCACTGGCAGCTCCAGAATGGGGTTGTTGGTGCCAGTCAGGGTGTGGATCCATGACTGTGCCCTCCTACTCCAGGGCACAAAGAAGGGCACAGCCAGCCTTCAGCCCTCCCCACAAAACAGGGGCTTTGGGTAACACACAGGGCCTCATCTTGGCTCCTCCACGCTGTGGCTGCTTATGGGAAACAACCGTGACAGTGTCGTTTGGGACCCCACTGGGGAAGCCTGCGCACATCACCCTCAAGGGGCTGCCCCGGTTGTCCCTGCCCATCTGCTGCCCTCAGCCCTGACATAAAGCAGTTGTGCCATCCCTGCACAACACCTGACCAGGAAGGCACTTCTGGAGACAACTGGCTGACTTAGTGACTTAGGCTGGCCTGGGCCACCCACTTGGGCTCCCTCAGCTCCGTGTGAGGCCCAAGCTTCACAAACCCCAGAACATGGAGCATCAACCAGAAGGAAAGGCTCTGAAGGTTGACTCCAGCCCTGATGCAGACTGGCAGGGCCTTAGTATTCCCATCTGTCTCAGAGGGAGTGACTTGGCCTTGCCCTCCATGTGGGTCAGTGTGTACAGATTGAAGTCAGCAAGAGCCAGTTCCACACCACCGCTCAGCCTTACCAATCTCCTTGAACTCCTGCACCCTCATGCCAGAGAGCAGTTTGGGCTCACTGATGCGCACGTTCTTCACTTCTGAGTCCGTGTTGTTGGAGAACTGGATCTGGACAGCCACCATGTGTGGATCGGGGGCGAAGGGCTGCCGGCTAAAGTAGTACTCCACAGAGAGCCCCTCGCCTGTCATTCGGTGGAGCAGCTCATAAGTCTTCACAGAACTGAACACAGGGCTGATCACCTGGGGAAGAGATGAGATGAGATGTGGATACAGGCCGGGGAGGGGCAGAATACCAGGGCATGTGAAGCAGAAGTCCCCATGCCTTTGGTCTCTGTTGGGGTCTGAGCTGGCCCCAGTGTCACTTGTAGCCCTTAGACTGGGAGCAGCTGCTGCTTAAAGAACCTGGGCTCCTTATTCCTTATCCCAGGGGCCCCAAAGCAGTGCCTGCTGCTCTTCTGGGCATCAGTTACTCCCACAATGAAGCCTTGCAGTAGGAGCCAAAAGAGCAAGCACCCCAGAAGGAGGAAACTATCCCCCCTCCCCACGGCTGTTCGTGCCAGCAGAGGATGAGGATGTTCCAGAGGGCTCAAGATTTCTTTCCCCCTGGCCCCTCAAGAGAGCAGGAGCCAGAGTTGGGGCTGCTGGACTGGGAGGAAAGGAATGGGAGACACTTACAGTAGAAGCCAGAGAAGTGTCGATGAGAGTGAGTCCCTCCAGGTCGGTCACCAGGCTGCTGGAGACAAGACTGCTGGAGGAGGTAGGCAGGGGAGGAGAGGGTGCGACTACAAGGCAAGAGAGAGACGGGGAATAAAGGGTTAATGAAGATATATGCCTCAGGGACAAGGGGAGGCCTCTGGGTGTCATGGGCACCCTGAATCATCCAGGGGCACCCAGGATAGGGTGAAGATCAGTGAGAGAGCAGGTAGGGCTGGGGGTAGAATAGGTGTCAGGACAGACCTGGCTCTGCCCAGTGAGGCTCGGAGAACCATATGCCCAGGCATTCCTGGCAGCTCCCCACACTGCACCCCACAGCAAGCTCCCCACCCCGGACTGCAGGCTGCCTGGTTTGAGTACTGGGGAGAGCTACAGGGCAGGAGCTGGGAAACACCTGCAGCAAGGCTGGGGGCAGTGAAAGCTAAGTGCAGGGCAGTGCTGGGTGCGGGTGCTCTGACAGTCTGGCTGCACCCAGAGCCCCTGCCCTGAATGTGTGTGGGAGTGCATGGGGAGGGGGGGTCCACAGGTCCACACTGTCTGCTCTGCTGCTGCCCAAAGCCTTTGGACTGTTTTGTTTTGTTTTTAAACTGCTTGTACTGGGGCCCCAGAAGTGCCTGTCCAGAGCCTACTGGCCATAGCATGAGGGTGGCACAAGCCATCCCACCAGGGCAGAAAGGGACTTTTGCATCTTTCAGCACCCCACCAGGCCAGTGATGACAGGGGAATAGGAAGATCTTGATTATGGGAAAGGACCAAACCCACAATCTCACCTGCAAGCTGTTGCAGGGAGGGGCACATAGCAGCAGCACCCACACAGGAGCTTGGGGTTCTAGTCCTTGTTCTGCCAGAGATCTTGAGCCACTCCCTCCCCACCCTCCAGCCTCTGTTTCCCTATCAGTGAAATTAGAACAACATCAATACAACCACCCAGAGACCTCAAAACACAGTATGACCAATCAGCATCACTGTCCCCATTTTACAGGTGGGGAAATCAAGGCAAAAGGAAAGAAGGGACTGGATTCAGATCACCTAGTAAAACCAGTACAGAACCAGAACCAATACTGCAGGATTCAGGCACCCCTTGCCAGGTGCACTGGCTGCTAGAAAGCACTGTCCAGAGAGCCCTGGGGGGGATGCAGCAGGACTTTTATCATCTGTAAAGTGTTTTGAGAGTCTCAGAGGGACACGAGCAGTAGATCAGCCAATAGAGCAGGCTGTAAACTGCTCCTTGAAACAATATTTTTAAAAATAAAATAGCTTCTAAGACAATTTTTTTTTTTTTGCCAAAAAGTGTCTATTTCTTTCAAAACTGTTTTTTTGGGGTCAAAAAACTCTTAAATAATCTTTCCATTTTCAACAACTGATTTTTTTTGAAAGGGAAACATTAATTTTCAGCAACTGAAGTGTGAAATCCTGCCTTTCTCTGATGAAAAACAGAAACAAACAAACGCAAATAACAATTGCTCACTGTCCTCCATGGAGACAGAGTTATTTTTATTGATCTATATCGGGATCTTGTCCAGGAGCCCTAGACACAAAAAACAGCCTCCCACCCCTTCCCAGGTCCCAAGCTGCTTGCATGCAGAACACACAGAAAGGCCCTGCCCAAGGAGCTCACAGTCTAAGGCCCCACCATGAAGGCTTTGCTTAGGCTGCTTTCCATCCCCATGGACCTGCAGGGGCAAATCCAGCCTGGTCTTGGTGTGACAGCAGCAGCATCTGCGCTTGTGAAGCCTGGATCAGATTGCCACATCGTCTGTTTAAGACAGGCTCCCTCCTCTTCAGCCTGAGCCAGCTCTTTCTTATCTAAGCTAGGGGGTGGTTTCCCTGCTGTATTCCCTGCCTGCTTACACCTCAGGCTACCCACTCAGATTCTGAGAGAAACAGGGGTGGGAGCAAGAGGGAGGGGTGAAATTTGGCCCTCTGCATGGTGAGGTCTGAATACCTCATACATTTGGCACGTGTCCTAAGCCCAGCTTATACAGGGGATCCCAGAAGAGGGAAAAACCAGGCTCCAGAGGCTTCAGCTCCAGCAGGAGAGACACCAAGCTCTCTCAGCACCATGGACAGATCAGATCCCACAGCTAAAAGGATCAAATGGGCAGCAGGAAGCAGGGCCCACAAGGCAGGATGGCTCCTGCCCCTTATTAGAAGTCTTGGCAAGGGGGTTGCATACAAGGTGCTAATGAGCGTGCTAACCTTGTACAATGGGGGTTAGTGGGACTCAGGAAACCTGGGTTATGTTCCTGGCTCTTCCACCAGCCTGCTGGGTGGCCTCAGGCAGACTTCTTCTCCTCTCCATGCCTCAGTTTCCCCTGTCTGTAACTGGAGATCAGGACACAGACCCCCTGGGGCAACCCCTTCATGATCTACGGAGAAGGAGCTTGGTGGCTGTGGCTGCCATTACAGCTTAGGAGACAAGCAGACATCCAGCCGCAGCCATAGGGCAGCAAAGGCAGGAACTGGAACCCAGGGGTCCCTGCTCCTGCTCCCCCAGCTTGGAACAAAGGCCAGGGCTCCTGTTTCTCAGTACACTGCCACAGAGCCTCCATGCAGCTCTCAGGCTGCCACTGCTTTTCCCAGGTGGAGAAGGCAAAAGCAGAGCTCCATGGTCAGGTCTCCCGCAGACAGGGTCCTTGACCGGACAAACCACACTCCCCCATACTGAGCAAGGCAATTCCAGCTGCATCCTGGTCCCCTCAGGCTTTCATCTTAGCTCACATGTCCCTGCTGAGAGTGCAGGCTGTGCTGTAGACAGCTGCGCCGTGGGCAGGCATAACTTGCTTCCTGCTGTCCCAAGCATGGGATTCTTCCCAAAGAGACTACATTTCCCAAAATGCCTGCTCTTAAAAGCAGCCATCGCAGGCCTAATGGGACATGCACACAGGCTGCAAGGACCAGTTCTGCACACAGCACAACCTCTGTTTTCCACTCTGTGCCCAGCTTCACCCTCCCAGCTTCTGGCTCGCCTGCCCTCCCTTTTACGATTTCCTGAGCTAACTCCCCTGGCCTGACACTCAACTATGTTAAGCAGCCAACACTGGAAAAGCTTCCTTAAAAAAAATGTGGCTTGGCTGGTCACTCCCTCCCCCAGGAAAGGGAGTGAACAGGGCAGCTACAGGAAAGGAGAAAGGACAGCCAAGACCAGGAGGGGAGAAGTGGGGAGGGGACCCCCACTCATATGCCCCAAACAGGGCAGCCTGCTCTGTGCGGCTGGCCTGCACAGAAGCGAAACTCACAGTCATCCAGGTCCAGTAAGGAGATCTCCTTGGTCCCTTTCTTGGCAGCCTTTGGTGCAGGTTTGCTGCTGGGAGGCTGAAAGATAGCAAAGGCAGAGTGAATGGCAGCAGGCAGTTGAACACTGGGATCCATGGGAGGAGGATAAGCAACCCCATCCCTGTGCTCAGCAAGGCTTGGGTTGGGGAGATCAGCTGCTGGCCTGCTACTCAGTGTGGGGCAGGAGCTGAACAGCAGCTGAGAGCAGAGCAGGGATGGGGGCCCAGGATCAGCCTTCTCTGCTGTGCTCAGAGCCCCTACCCTGCTTCTTTACCGTCTTTCTCCTCTTGGTCTCTGTCTCCGACTGGGACTCCTCTGCGTCTGAACCCGAGTCTGACTCAGATGAGCTGCTCTCAGAGACGCTGCCCTCCTCAGACGAGGACTCAGAACCGCCTTTCCTGTCATGCTGTGGCTTCTTCTTCTTTGCCTTCTTCCCCTCCTCCTCCTCCTCCTCGCTGGGGCTGCTGGGGAAGGAGAGGGTCTCAGGCACACAGGAGAGACTTAAGACCTCATGCCCTGCTCAAAGACTCCTGCCTGGGGGTGCCAGCCTGGGCTAATTTACATATTTCATGTGACTGGATAAAGTGGGACAACAACATGCTTGGGCCTCAGCTCAGCCTCTGTGCTGCAGGGTGCACCCCCAACAAGATGGGTGTCCTGGTAGGGCCTTGTGATGCCAAGATGACAACCCAATGCTGTCCCCGCCACCCAACTCCTCACAGCCCATGGTACCTCCCCATGCTCTCCAGGGATGCTTTCCAGGGTAATTCCTTTTCCTTCTTTTTCTTCTTCTTCTTCTTCTTCTCCTTCTCTTCCTCTTCAGACTGGTCCCCGCTCTCCTCCTCCTCTTCTTCGCTCCCCGAGCCAGAGCCACTCTCGGTGCCACTGCCACTCTCACTCTCCGACTCACTGACTGACTCAGGCTCTGGAAAAGAGCACAGCTCAGCTCTGATGCTAATCTCCTAGGCCTGCTTCCAAGCTCCCTTGGCTGCCAACCTACTCCTACAGCCAGGGGCATCTGTCCCTTCCCTCCCAGTGCTGTGCTCCAAGCTGGGAGAGGTTCCCCCCAACTGGTATCCTGGGGTTGGGCAGGAGGTGAACCATGGCATCTGCAAATATACACAGGAAGCATGGTCCTCCTGGCCAGAATGCCCCTAGCCAGATGGCCTCTCCTGCACAGGAGATACTAGCTGTACTACAGGTCTCCCCTCTCCTGCACTCCCAGGAGATAGGCCCTTCTCAGAGCATGCTGAGCCCTGGGCCTTTTACAGAGAGGGAAAGCTTCTGTGCTAGGCTCTGCTCAATACAAGGATCTCAGTTGCTACTGGGCTTGAGCAGGGATAAGGTCTGTAGTCCCTTCCCCTTCTCCCCACTCTGCACACACACTTGTCCACGCCCTGACAACAGGTCACAGTACCATGCATCCAGTCCCTGCTGGCACCTCAGCTAGGGTGGTGGGGAGAGAAGAGCAGAAGTTCTGTCCTTTGCCTTTCAGCCACCTCTCAGCCTGGACACAAGGAGGCAGACACAGCCTCCAATTGCATCACCAGGGGATTTGGGCTGTGGCCATGGAACAGCAAGGCCCCAGCACTAGGTGCTGGCCAGGCAAGGAAGGAGTGAGTCTGCTCCCACTGCCACGGGGGTGGAGCGGCCTCAGAGCAGCTCACAGGGGAGGCCTGTGCCCTGACATCACGGCAGATGGAGCCCTCACCACTGTCTGCAGACTCTGTGGGCCCGGACTCCCCCTCTGAGTCAGAGTAGAATGGTTTCTCCACCTTCTCTTTCCTCTTCTCCCGGCTGGTGCACTTGGTCCATTCAGGAACCTGCCCGGGAAGTAGATAATGAAGGAGTGATGGGTGTTGCAATGAATGAGCACAGCCCCAAAGCTGCTGGCAGGACAGGCCCCTCTCCTCCCTGTCCATGGAAAATAACCAGATTAGGAAGGGGGTGAGGGGGAAACTAAACACCAAGCCCATAGGCTTTTCTGGGGCCCCTACAGCCCCCGATGCCTGCAGGGCAGGGATCCTGCTCCATGAGGAACCTGCTTTAAGAGGGGTTAAAGTGCATGCTGCGCTGGGGGGGG
>NW_005842882.1:380664-386579 GCF_000455745.1 Alligator sinensis
GGGAGACAACGACACAGATGGACATGGATGATGACACCAGTAGGGACAGGTGTTTCCATGGGAGCCTGAATCTTGCTCTCTGCTAAGCTTTGAGCCACGTGATTTCACAGCAACACGTCAAAGCACACACATCACACGCTTAAGGCTGCCAACAGGTCAGCACCACACAAAGCAAGAGGTAGAGGAGAATGGAAAAAGGCACTGCAAACTGCAACCAGCACACAGAACCACCTCTATCAGCTCTCCCAGCAGCCCAATGTGGCTGTCGGTGAGGGAGATGCTTTCCTCCTGCAAGCAAGGGAGAGCCCGGTTATGGTTGCCAATCACTCTGCCAACACCTGCCCTGCCTCTCCCACTGTCTGCCTCAGGATAAGCTCTGCTCATAGCCTGGAGCCTGGCCAAACTGGCCCTCTGCTCTGGTAACAAGGGGCCCAGGAGTCCACCTGCTAGCAAGGCCATGATGCTGTAGCAAACTCCCAATCTCCCAGTCTGCACGTGCATGTTATAGGCAAGACTGTGACATCAGCCCCCAGCCCTGGAGCCCGGCCTGCACAGCACCTCCACGTTCCGCACAGATGGGTCAGGGGCCTCATCCGGCCAGTCAGGTAGCTCCTGGTAGCCCACAGCTTTGGCATTGAGGAGGTGCGAGAGCGAGCCCAGCTGGAAGTGGTCCCGATCTGTGGGAAGAGGTAGTGGTCAGTGGGTGGTTATCATGAGGACTGCTACTTCCCCCAGGCTGCTCTCCTCACCCCCACAGGGCATTGCTTGCTTCCAGAATAGATCCATGTGTGCTTGTCTATGTCCCAGCTCCTCCCTGAGAAAAACAGGCTTCTCTTTCCACAGCTCAGTCCCCAGTGCCAGACTCAGATGCTCAGTCCCCATAGCTCCTGCTCCACCCAGATGCTGGCTCTCTGTACCTTTGAAGGAGGACTCCAGGATGGGGGCGGGCTTCTGGGCCAGGAAGAGCTTCTTGGCGTACTTGTTGAGGGCTCCGCTCTTCTCTGTGGGCACGATGAGCTGGCGGATGAAGCGGGCCCTGTCTCGGATGTCGTAGTTCTGGTCGTACTTGGCCAGGTTCAGCACGTACTGGGTCAGCAGTTTGCTCTGCACCAAGGACCACTGCTCTCAGAACCTGCTCTGGGCCTGCATAACTCTGACCAGTTGAGTGGACTAAGCCCCCTCCCCATGGGGATTCCCCTCACTCCACAGAAGAGGCCTGGAGTCTAGGATAGGGGGTTCAATTTGCCCAAGGTCAGGGACGAAGTGATGGGAGCCGACCTTACTAGGTCTCCAGATTGCCTGGCTCTGCCCATGCACACACACACTATTGCTTCTCATTTATGCCTTTGGGCTGGGCCTGCCCTAAGCACTGGGCCCCTGGGCCCCATTCTGCAAGGTTTTCAGCACCCTCCACTTTGTTTAGGGCCTAGTTTCTCTCACGGTCAGACCCACCACTGGCATGATATAGTGTGGCATGGCAACTACCATAGGAGGTTTCTTTTAAAGAGGAGTGCCCCAGTGTGCCCAGAAGCCAGGGAGGGGCCAGGCTCCCTGCAATGCCTATGCGGAGTGCCCTGCTCTCTTGCTCAGAGCAGGGACTTGTGGATCTGTTCCAGCTGGCAGGGTGGGGTCATGGACAGCAGTAACAATGTCCGGGCAAGCAAAGGGTGAGGCTCCTGCAGAGGTCTCACTCATAGCTGAGTCAGTGCCATCGCCTCTGGGTGCTCAGAACCTACTCAGCACAGAGCCTGGTGCTCCTGGGAGCTGTTTGCTGCCTTGGAGCTGGTTGGGGCAAGGTGCTGGCCCAGCTCCCCCTTTACCTGCTTGGAGTTGGTCAGGTAGAGCTTGGCTGCCAGGTTGATGACCTGCAGCTTGACAATGTCCTCCTCATTGGTGAAGGACTTGGCCATCTTGCGCAGCACATCAGGCGCGATCTTAGGCACGTGCTCGCAGTACTCCCCAATCAGCCACAGGATGCTGGCCCGTGCCATGGGCACCTGCAGACACACACATACATACAGGGCACTGCTCACCCCAGCCCAAACCCTCCTTACTCACTCACAGTCACTGAGCCCTGACATTCAGCGACTGGGCAGTGCAGGCCCTGGAGGGTCATATGGAGGCCAAGAGCATCCCAGCTCCACATGGCCATGTCTGTGCTGATGCCTGCATGGCACAGCCCATCTGAGGCCTGACTACAGCCTACAGATGTTCTCCTGTTGGCTCTGTAGGCCAGAGTTCCTGCTAACTAACCCAGCCAGCCCCTTCTCAGGCTGGGCCCTGCCTGGGAGACATGCCTAAATGATTCCCAGAATCCTTTGCATTGTGCACAGAAAATTCTGGGACCCCTCTGAAACCCACAGCTGCTCATGACTGAAGGCACAGACCCTGGGAGGCAGGAACAAGGCAGAAATGTAGTCTGTCGGGAAGAGTTTTGCAGCCGTTTTGTAAGGGGGTAGCATGGTGGTCTCCATGCTGCTCCAGATATACTGTCCTACATGGGTGCTTGCCTGTGTCCCCATGGAGAAAGCCAGACAACAGGCCTGCAAGGTGCTGTCACTCCCAAAGGACACACACACACAACTTGGGGGATTGGGCCTTCCCAGTGCAAGAGGAGCCATACCAGGGAGCAAGTGACCCCAGCTGAGGTGGTACTGGCCTCACGAATCAGGGCCGGTCCCTCTCAGGGTGGGTGGGAGGCCACACTCAACCTGGCCAAGCAATGCTGGCAGAGGAAGGCCTGTTCTCATAGCATACAGGAGGATCTGAACTTGAGGCTCTGCAGAAGCTGAGGGACCCAGTTCACAGCCCCAGGCATCCAGTTACTGAGTCCAGGCCCCATGGGGTATGGGCCCCAGAAGCGGGGTAAGAGACAGCAGGCAGCAGCCTTTCCAAATGAGAGCAGTGTAAGACACAAAGGACAGTGCATTCTTGTACTGATCCCTGGGGTGCCTGTGGACCCAGCCCCTCCAGAGTCACTTCCCTAAAGCTGGACCCCCAGCCCCACAGCAGCGAGGACAACAGAGCTCTGAGCTAGGCTGTACCTGGATGTTGTCAGTCAGCTTGGCCATGTGCTTGATGATCTCACTATGCTGAGAGGGCTGCATCTGCAGCAGCTTCTTAATGACGACCACAGACTCAGCCACGACCAGTTCTGTGGGCAAGAACAAGCCCCACCCCACCTCTGAGTGTGGAGAGATACCCCTGCCTCCACCAAGATCAGCTTGGGTGAGACAGAGGCCTTCTACCTATGAACAGAGGCAGATGGTGATCCCTCCTGCCACAGACTCATGCCCTGTGAGTGGTGGAGACAACCCTCTCCTGCCAAACAGAATGAACAGAGGACTCCAACCCCCTGAATCCGTCATGGACTCAGCAACAGTCAGCCCTAGCATGAGCTGTACTTTTTTCCATTGAGGCTCTGAAGAATTATATTGCTCAGTGGGAACCAGCTTGGGCCATGCTCTGTAACACTGTGATGCCAACAACACCCAGCTGTAGGGCTTTAGTCAACAGGCTGTTTCAATCAGAGAAATAGCCCAGCCTCCTCACACCCTACAGGAGAAGATGGGGGCCTGGCAGCCACCACTGGTTGCTAGATCTTCCATTTTAAGGTCTGCTAAGCCCCGTGTCCCTCAGGTGCCCCATGGAAATGTCTGTCCTCTCTGCCCCTCACTGTTCCTCTGTGGCCGTGCCTCAGGCCCTCACCATCTCTGTTGGACAGGAGCTGGACCAGCCCATTTAGGCAGGTGTCTCGGACCTTCCCAATGTTGGTGGCGCAGCGTCCGATGGCCTGGATGGTGGCTGCCACAAAGTCCTTGTCCATGCTCCGGATGTAGGTCTGGGGACAGAGACAGGGCAGCTTTATCAGCATGTATAGGGGCAAGATGCTGCAGCAGCATCTTCTGGCACTGGCCCTGAGAGCTCAGACTAAGTGGAGCATGACAACCACTGTGACCAGCTGCAGGAATGTAGGCTGCTAGGAAAGCCCTGTTCTCACATACACTGTGTGCCTGGGAATCACCTTCCTCCCCTGGGACTGGTAGCCCCCCAGACCTTCTCCTCCAGGGGAGTTTTCATCCCCAGTCTTAGGGAACTCTAGCCAGCTGATTATTATGGACCTATTCACACCCTGACAACACTGAAAAGCACCAGTCAGGATCAGGCCTTACAGTGCCGGGTGCTGCACATACACACAAGATCCTGCCTCATACAGCTCACAGGAGACACAACAAAAGCACACACAGGCTTTCCCCCATTTCTCACAGAAGTACATCCATCTCTGCCCCCAGGCTGCAAAACCAAAGCAGCCAGATGTCGACTCCTCAGATCTGGTGGGGAAGAGTGGGCTAGGCTGGAGAAAAAACCCAGTTTGCAAATACAGCTGAAACCTCCAAGGACCTTCACAGGATTCCTTGGTGTTTAATGATGAACATGGCAACAGGCAAACCCCCCTGAGCCCACCCAGTCCAGCCAGCCCTCGCGGTCCTGGATGCTTCTGTCAGGAACATTCTGAGAGGAGCAGGTTTGGGTTAAATGAGTGGCACTGGCTTTCTGTGACCTTCTGCTGAATGGCCAAAGGCTCCAATGTGGATCTCTCAAACAGGTGCCACCACGGAGCTGTACTTTGGTTTCCACTTTACTGGGCATCAGTGAGGTTTCTCACTGCAGCAGGCACTGGGATCTCCTGCCAGGTTGTGAACGATTCCTCTCTGTCACCAGTAGGTGGCAACACATACAGGATCCTAAACCCCTCTGCTTTATTCCTGCCCTGACAGCATCCCTTCCCTCTCCGTCTCATTCACCTTCCAGAGAGCAGAGCTCTCCCATGCCCTGCTCCGCCAGCCAGCCCACAGGCCCACTGTACCTGGAACTCACGCAGGATAGTGGAGATGTTGGTTTCATTAGCAAGGTTCGTCAGAACTTCCAGCTGGGAGGAAGGGAAACAGGAGGGAATGAACAGAATTACTTTTAAAATGGGAAGCACTGTGTGTGTGTGTGTGTGTGTGTGTGTGTGTGTACACACATGCATATGTGCACACATGCATGAACCCACCTGTGGAAGTGGCACATGGCAGACGTACTTCCCCACATCCTCCTATCCCCAGAAAATGGCAGATACTTCCAAAGATCATGGAAGCATCAGAAACCACCTGGTGTGGCCATACTGAACAGGTGCTCAACACACAAGAGACAACCACTGCCTACAAGACCTACGGGCAGAGGTCTCCTATGGCAGGGGTGTTTCAGTAGCTTGATGGTCAGAGAGGCCTATGGCCTACGAAGGAGGTACTGTACACTGAATCAGAGGTGGTTCAAGCACCTACTTTGAATGCCTTCAAGAGGAAATTGGATGTTTATCTTGCTGGGATCCTACGACCCCAGCTGACCTCCTGCCCTTGGTGCAGGGGGCTGGACTCGATGATCTTCCAAGGTCCCTTCCAGCCCTAATGGTCTATGAAATCTATGAATACAGGCCAGGTGCCCCAGCACTGGACTCACCTTGAGGATCTTAATCTGGGTGGGGTCCGTGGACCGGATGTAGAAGCTCTTCAGATAAGGCTCGAACATCCCCTGCACAGACAAAGCCAGTGGCGTTAGCAGCATCCTAATCCCCGTACTGGGCACCACCTGGGGTCAGCCAGGGGCTAAAGTTGAAGAGCTAGCAAGAGCATGAGGTAGGCCCAATGAATTTAGCACTGGGCACTCTGGGAGCCAGTATGGCAGGAGTCAGGGAGGGTACCACACTGGCATACCACAGCAGGGTTCCTACACCTGGTGCCAAAATTACTCAGGAGGAAGGGACCAGACACCAACTCCAGGGTCTTGGGGCAGGTCAGCTCCTATCCACATACACACAGCTCCCAGCCTAGCTCAACTCATGGGGGGAGGGGGGGGGGGGGGGGGCGGAGGGG
>NW_005842882.1:386610-405166 GCF_000455745.1 Alligator sinensis
GGGGGGGGGGGGGGGGGGGGAGGCAGAACTGGACACTCACCCTCCGCTTAATGGACATTGTGGCCACGTTCTGCAGCACCACATACTGCACCTCACTACAGGGGAGAAGAGAAGAGCAGTCAGCTGGTCAGGGATGAGGGGAATAGCCAAGGGAATGCATGCAATAGGCTGTTCTTACAGGAAGGAGGGCAGGTCTGTCCCCATCTCCCTCCTGTCCCTAGCACCCAGGCCAGGAGCTGGAATCCAAACACCAGACACTCTGTGGGCCAATGGCATTCCTAACAGCTCCTCAGCTTGACTTGATCCAAGACAAACTTCCACCATTGCTACTGAAATAGGCCTGAGATTCCTTCTAAAATGGGCTGCATCTAGGTTTAATCTCAGAAGCTCTCTGTGCTCCTGGTACTGCACTAATGAGATCCACCAGATCAGGCTGCCAGGGGGAGTCAGCATGAGAGCTCTGCCTTGCTGTGCCAGCTCTAGCCTGGATATGTCACTCACACATAGCAAAAGAACTCTGCTTCTGAATTCCCAGGAGATTACTTGTGAGGAGGATGGGGGATGTGGAGACAAGAGCCAAGCAGGTGATGAGGGTAAAAAAAGAGGGGAGGCTGTGGTGTCTGCCAACCTGTGACTCCTCAGGAGACGCACTAGTGCCTTGGCAATGACTCCGACCTCTGCCTTGGGTGCCAGGTGGAAGTAGAGCTGAGCTACAGCCATGACCACCTGCAGGGAGAGGGGGGAGGGTCACTGGGAGAAGAGAGAGCAGAGGTGGACAATCCAGTCTCTGGGTAAGAATCCCCTGCTTCCAGGGGCAGCTGACATCCCAGAGCTGCTTGTCAAAGTCCCATTACCAGTTAAGCCTGTACATAAACAGACAGACAGACAGGGGGTTCAGAAGCTCCCAATGCTCTCAGAGTGTGTGTGCATACATTCGTGCGTGCATCTCAGGTCACAGGCATCTTCCCTTGCTGCTCAGGAGCAGTTAAGGGTGCCACAAGCAGGCCCAGCATGGAGCGCTCAGGGGAGGCTGTGGTGGGCTGGTAGGGGGGTGCTCACAGCAGCATTGCGGCTCTGCAACAGGGGCTTGGTATTGCGCAGCAGCAGGCGGTGGTCAGGGTCCATGACGTAGGGCTTGCGCTTCACCAGGGAGGCGGTCTCTGTCTTGTCATCCTTGGCATCCTCCTCATCAGAGCCGTAGAAGGCCTTCTCCGCATTCTCCTCCAGCAGGGATTCCTGTAAGCACAGGGAGCAGCATGAGGTGTTAGGTCCACCTCAGAGCCCCTCCCAAAGCCCCTAGCCCCTCCCAAAGCCACGCCCCCTCCTTTTAGACCCCCTCACCCATCTGCTCTGCTAGGGACCCCCTTGTCACACAGGAACCTCCTTGTGCACAGGCTACCCTCCTGCAGCCCCTGTGCAACTTCCTCCACCCTCCCAACCCACTGCTGCTGTCTGCCCTGAAAAAGCAATGGGGGGAAGGTGACAAAGAGCACTGACCCTTAGAGACATACCCCACCTAATACTGCTCCTGCCTACTTGTGCCCCATCCCCTGCTGGCAAGGGGTAGGCTCCTGCTAGTGTCCTCAGCTCCTCATAACAGTGACCATGGCCTTTCAGGTGGCTACAGAATAAGTGGCAAAATGCCCAACCCTCACTCTGGTGACTGGAGAGCCAGCAACACTCCTCATCTGGGGATCTGTAGCATAGCTGGTTCTACTTCATGGCCCCGGCATTGGGGGTGTAGCCAAGGGTACATGGGTGCAGCCATGGCTCCGTTGTCCTCTAGCAATGCCAGGCTGCCAGGGACCACTGCACCTTCATAACTACACTCCAGCCTCTTCCCAATGCAGCACTGGAGCAACTACAGAGCTGCCCGAGACTCTCAGCCCCTTGGCTGCCACTGGCTAGTCCTATGAGGCTTTACTGGCAATGCACTCCAGCCCGGGTGGCCCCAAAGGGGCCCAGCACAGGTGTCTGAGCAATGCAGCAATGTCAAGGCCATTAACCTCCAACAGGTGGGGAATCACCACTGTAGTCTGACCAACTGCCCAGCCTCCCCCTGCACAAGTCCACACAGCCAGGCTGGGGCATATCTTTCAAAGGACACTGAGCCTTGACTGAAAGACTCCCAGTGGTGCTGGCCTCTCCTCTCCTTCTCCCAGGGAGCTGTTCCAGTAGCAAACAGTTCTCCCAGATTAAAATGTGCATCCAATTTCCAGTCTGAGCTCAGACTTGCTGAGAGCCAGCAAGGAGCAAGGGGCCAAAGGGCATGGGGACCTGTATGCAGCTCAGGAACCACAGACTGGACATGACCTCAAGCCCAGAACTCATGAAGAGGGGGTGGGCATGCTGTGCCTGTGACACCTGGCATAAGTCCCCTCCCTCCTTGAGCCCCTGTCCCAGTCCCAGACTCCTTCCCTGTCCCCTTAGCTCTGTGTTCATTGGTTACCTCTCCCACAGCCCACACTCACATTCTGGTTGGGGCTGAGGAACTGGGTGCGGGCATAGCGGGTCAGCATGTTGATGATCACCACCTGGCCCCACTCCTCCACATCAATCAGCAGGTTGCACAGCTTCCGGTAGTTCTTGTGGATCAAGTCGATCCGCTCAGGGCAGACCTCCTCAAAGGCCATCACCACACTGCCTGCCACCAGCTGGAGCCAGGAAGGGGGTGTGGAGAGAGACAGAGAGATGGCAAAGGAAGTGGGGTGGGCAGAGGGGTGGCAGCAGCAGGAGTTGCATTACCAGGGCCCTGCTTGTGTTTTCCAACAGCTGGCCCTCCCTACCAGTCTCTAGGGAGGCTCCCTCACGGCCCTGAGATGAAGGAAGAAGCCCCAGGGCCAGGGCCAGGCCCTGGGAGGAATCCTAGCTTTGAGGGCACTGCTGATGGGACAGTAGGGTGCCAGGTTGGGAACTTGCTGATAATGAAATAAGGTAGTGGCCCCCAGGGGGACAGAGAACTGGGTCCTTCGTGAAGCTAGAGCCCAGGTCAGGTCAACCTCTTAGGCAGCCTGGAGATGTCAGCCTGAAGAGAGGGTTGTATTAGAGACTCCTTTAATAATGCAGCTCCGCTCCACACAGGGTTCCCCAGGGCTGTCCCACTCACCGTGGTCTTATCTGCTAGCAGCTTCTCAATCACCTCAATCAGCTGGTCCTTCTGGTCCGAGTCCAGGCTGCATGAGAGAGTGAGCGAGAATAAGCCAAGCAGGATGCTGACAGCAGCAGTAGGGAACTGCTGCAGGGCAGTGGTTCCCACCATGTTTTTATGCTGCGAACTGGCATGGGAGCAGCAGAGCCAGCCTCCTCCCTCCTGGGGCTGTCCCCCGGCCCGGCTTGTGCCACAACCTGGCAGCCAACCCCTCATGGCCCGGTACTGGGCCACAGCTCAGTCGTTGGAAACTTCTGCTGTAGGGGACTGCCAAAGCCCTCCCCACCTTGAGCCAAAGCAGGCAGGGGTATGGGGCTGGCATTGCCTTCATGGACTTTTTGACAGACCTCAGGTATCACACCCAGCTACTCCCCAAGTGCAGGTGCCTGTGAGGGGAATCTCCATCAGTTGATGGAGTGCAGGGCCTATAAGTTATAACACACGGCAGAGTGGTCCCAGCTCCCTCTAGCAAAATGGGAACAGTAGAGAGATGTTTTTTTTACCTTTGCATCTGCTAATGGGAAGAGCACAGCACTTGATGCCAGGGGCATGAGGGTTCTGTGGCAAAAAGTCACCCCCCCCCCGGGTAACTGCTCAAGGGCTCCATTTCTTCCAGCCATATACAGGGGTCAAATATTTACCCAGGGAGATATGTGCAGGCGTATACCCCAGACCAAATAGTAGGTCTTGCTTTTCTCCCCTACCCTACTGCTCCACCTTGCCCCTGCCTGCCTCCAATCCATGTGAACCCTTTGCCTCCAGTCTGGAGCAGCTCCAGTCTGGCCTGCCCAATAGTGTCACTCCTGCGTCTGACCAATCATGACCCCTTGGTAATGTCTGTGGAGTCCAAACTCAAGAACTAAGTTGACTTTGCACTTTTTGTCCAGCTGCTACATTGCTCCTGCCATGTGACCCTAGCCAGGCACAGAGCTGACTACAGCCAGGTCCTTGCTAGTTACTTCCCTGGCTGCAGAGTGCATAAGGCCAGTCCGGGGAAATGTTTACTGATCCATTGCTTTTAATGACCAGAAGCAACCAGAGCAGTCATCCACCCCAGCCCAGCCCAGGGAGTCCTGCCCTGTGCCCAGCAATCTGCATCTCAAGCCATCAAAGTCATGAAGTGTGCAATGGCACAGCCCCTGAAAATGGAAGTTTAAGGAAATCCTTCCAAAATTCTTATGAAAAAGGAAGTATTGTAAAAGCAAGAACATCACCACCCCCTGCCCCACACACACCCTAAACCTCAGCTGCCCCACCATAGTGCCTTCTAGGCACTGAGATGCTTAGCCACATATCAGTAGGGCCCTGATGGCTTGTTGGTTACTGTACAGGCTTCATCTGGGGAGCCAATGCTTTGCCTGACACTCCTCAGCACTTGGTGTTGCCAGGCTGTGGGTCTCATTTCCAGTTGCTGTGGATTTCCTTGGTACCATCTGTGCTTGGGAAGGAACCTCACACCCTCCTGGGGCTTGCAGTCCCTGCCCAGGGAGCTGGAGGCAACCCACAGTGGTCCAGGAGAGGGTGGAGGTATGGCAGTGGCTAACTGGGTTCCCTTGGCAGCTGGGCAGTGAGTGGGGGTTGTAGGAAGTGCCCAGGCTCACATACCCATGGCCCCTTCATGCACAAAGCAGGATAGCTCTGGAATCACAATCCTGGCCAGGATGACTGGTCTCTGAGGGGATCTGCTGCACCCTCCTAAGGGCACAGAGGGGGTACAGATGGTGCCCAGTCAGGTGTGGCAGTCCTAGCTTCCTGCCTTGGTTGTGGTGCAAAGGGCTGCAGGAAAGGTGAGGCGAGGGCTGCAGGGGCTGTTACCTGTACAGCTTGGGGATGGCGTGAGCAGCAGTCTTGCGCACATATGGGGACATGTCCGATGCCGCCTCCTTGATGGCCAGCATCATGATGGGCACGATGATGGGCACACGGATGCTGGACAGGACCCGCAGGGCACTGGCTCTGATCAGCTGGTTGGGATCCTGCAGAGAGGGGGACAACATGGGGACAGTCCGGGGGGTTCTCAGCACCCATGGGTGCAGGAGAGAAGCTCACATGCTTGTGCTGGGAGGAAGGGGGCTCTGCTTTGCTCTCTGGAGCAGCAGTGGATTCCCTATGAGATGCAACTCCCTTCTCATTGACACTGACACCCAGCCCCACCAGTCCTGACTGCCAGGGTGCTGAGCCTGCTGAGTTCAGCATCACTGGGACTAACTCCAGCAGCCCCGGAGGGTGTAGAGAGAGGAAAACCAGAACCACCCCAGTGCTTGGGGCAGCTCCTGGGCACAGCAGACTTCTATGCTGCCTGGCACATGCACCCAGCACCAGATCCTTCAGTCCCTATCCCCTAGGGGCTTCCCAAGATCAGAGCCAAACCTAGGCCTTCCCACAGCTTTGCCACAACAGGGCTGGGGCTGGCCAGCCAGGGCTCCTCCTGGCCTACACAGGCATCTCTACCAGGAGCCTCTGGAAAAGGGTGGGGCAGCAGGTGGTCAGCCAGCGTGGGGCATGCCCCTCACTCTCGAGTTGGCTGTGCCACCACCTGCTCTTCTCCAACTCTGGCCCCAAAACCCTCCAGTCTGCACTTGGGCCCCTGCCTCAAAAGAGGACCCAGGGTGCAGCAGGCTCTCTGCCAGGCCACACCCTGGGCCTTCTTGCTCCATATCCAGTGCCACAGACCCAGACTGGCACATGCCTAGAGCAACCTTGACAGGGCCCAGCAGGGGCTTCCCCTATCAGTTTTCAAGTGACCAAGTCCTATAGGCAAACTATAGGCCCATCAGCCTGACCTCTATCGTGGGGAAGGCCTTAGAAAAGTTTATTAAAGAGGCCATCCTTAATGGACTGGCCAACACCAACATCCTGAGGGATAGCCAGCATGGGTTTGTTGCGGGTAGGTCGTGCTTGACCAATCTCATTTCCTTTTACGACCAGGGGACCTATTACCTGGACAAGGGAGAAGAGATCGATGTCATATATCTTGACTTCAAAAAAGCCTTCGATCGGGTATCCCACGATCACCTCTCGGTGAAACTGGCTAACTGTGGCCTTGGGTCCACCATGATCCGCTGGCTGGGAAATTGGTTCTGTGGCCGGAACCAGAGGGTGGTGGTTGACGGAAGTCAATTGTCATGGTGCCCTGTGACCAGTGGTCCCCCAAGGCTCTGTCCTTGGACCCATATTGTTCAACATCTTCATTAATGATGTGGACATTGGAGTCAGAAGCGGACTGGCCACGTTTGCCAATGACACCAAACTTTGGGGCAAAGTGTCCACAGCAGAAGACAGGAGGGTGATCCAGGCTGACCTGGACAGGCTCAGCAAGTGGGTGGATGAGAACCTGATGGTGTTGAACACTGAAAAATGCAAGGTTCTCCACCTTGGGAGGAAAAACTTGCAGCATCCTTGTAGGCTGTGCTACGCTGGCTAGCACTACGGAAGAAAGAGACTTGGGGGTCATCATTGACCACAAGATGAACATGAGCCTTCAACGTGATGCTGTGGCTAGTAAAGCGAGCAAAACGCTGGCTTGCATCCATAGATGCTTCTCAAGCAAATCCCGGGATGTCATTCTCCTGTTGTATTCAGCCTTGGTGAGGCCGCAGCTGGAGTACTGCATCCAGTTTTGGGCTCCACAATTCAAAAAGGATGTGGAGAAGCTTGAGAGAGTCCAGAGAAGAGTCACGCACATGATCAGAGGTCAGGAAAACAGACCTTACGACGACAGGCTGAGAGCTATGGGGCTCTTTAGCCTGGAAAAGCGCAGGCTCAGGGGTGATCTGATGGCCACCTATAAGTTTATCAGGGGTGACCACCAGTATTTGGGGGAATGTTTGTTCACCAGAGCGCCCCAAGGGATGACAAGGTTGAACAGTTATAAAACTACTGTAAGTCCATTTCAGGATGGACATAAGGAAGAATTTTTTTTAACTGTCCAAGCCCCCAAGGTCTGGAATAGCCTGCCAATGGAGGTGGTTCAAGCACCTACATTGAATACTTTCAGGAAAAAATTGGATGCTGATCTTGCTGGGATCCTACGACCCCAAATGACTTCCTGCCTTCAGGCGGGGGGCTGGGCTCGATGATTTTCTGAGGTCCCTTCCAGCCCTAATGTCTATGAAATCGATAAAGTTCCAAGTCCCAAATATAGTGTGGGCTTCTAAGAGGCCTCACAGGCCTTTCCCCTCCACACATCCACCCCTATCCCAGGCCACAGAGTTATCACACCAGCTCTGGTTCCAGCCTCATGTTTCCAGCCTCTCTATGCATCTCTTCCTCCATCCTGACTGACCTGTATCTTGAGGAGGAACTGGAGCTGTAAGCTGAGCACTGAGCAGATACTGGCAGGGGAGTGAGAAAGACCAGAAGCACCTGCTGGGATTGGGCACTGGACAGAACATGCCTGTGCACACTACCCAAGCCAGTGCCAGGGGGGTTGGGGTCATAGCACATTGCCCAGCACTCACATCCTCCTTTCTCATTTGGCTGCACTGTGGGGAGGCAGGGAGGGCAGAGTCTGTGCCAGCCTGTGCAAAGGGCAAAGGTGGCAGCAGGTTCTACTAGGCTGGCACTGGCACTGTGTGGGATGGGGGTGGAGAGAGGGACCAGAGGAGACGTGAGGTCAGGAGATGAGGATTTTAGGAAACCTGCCTGAGGCTTGCTCTGTGGGCAGCACCTCTCAGCCCAGGAGGTTCTGAGAGATGCGTGGTCAGGCTCTGTGGTCTGAGAGGTTTGGCTTTGTCTAGAAGCCCTAAGCATGGTCTCAACCAGGCTGCCAGACTGATAGAGAGAAAGAACATGAATGTACAGAAGCCCTTTCATGCCAGCAAGGGCTGTCCCAAGCAATAGGGCAGAGCCCTGTGTTTTCCTGCCCCTGGTTTAGCTAACAAATCTTCTCACAAAAAGCCCAACCAACAGTGAGATGGACACCAGCTGCTATCACCAACAGAGAGGGATCTATTTCTGCCACTTCTGAAAGATGATCAGGAGCTTGGAGGCAACACCCACTGCCAGCCCTCACAACACCCAAAAGATAACACACTCAAACTCCCACCCCCGCCCTCTCCCTGACAGCAGACTGCAGCACCTAACCTTTAGTCCCCGCTGGAAGGTGGAGATGGAGAGCAAGGCCAGGTCCTGCTGTTCCTCTGCGTATCGCACCAGGTAGACATACACCAGCTTCTTCACCTGCCAGGCAGAGATAGGTCCTTACTCAGCCAGGCTCTGAGCACCTGCCACCCTCAGGCACTCCCCTGCCCCATCACTCCAGCCTCCCCCACAGGGTGCCCAGCCCCCATGGGCACTGATTGAGAGAGGCGACTGTCCCTGCTGCTGGATTCAGGGCCTGGACATGCAACATGTTGGCACTGCTGTAGTAAAATAGTTCTCCACTGATCTCAGTTCCACTGGGATAGGAAGCAGTGTCAGCACTTTCTGGCAGGACTGGCTGTTACAGTTGCTTGCCACTGGATGGCAAAGCTGCTGCTAGGAGACAGTCTGCACTGAGCCCAGGGTTACCCCAGAATAACTGCAGACACACAACACCTATACCACTAATTTTCACCGGTGTATTTTTACTGTTGTTTTCCCCCAGGGTCACCCTACCCTGAACTCTATCATGTTACAAAGTACAGGGCTATGTGCTGTGTGTCTGCTCCTTTTTCACTGGTCAAAAGAAGTCCTAGCTCTCAGCATCTGTGTATGTATATGGAGGGGGGGTGGGCAGAAAGGAGTGTAGTTTCAGAGGCTGGAATGAGTTTGCTCAGTTTGGCAGGGCTGGGAGGGGGGGCAGTAAATGAGTTTTATTCCTTCTCCCAGAATCCTCTGTTGTGTTGCCATGTTTGGGACAGAGTCTGGGCCTGCTATGGCCCCAGGTTAGAACTCAACTCTACACAGTCCCATGGAATCCAGCTTGGCCAATTTACTGCCCTGTCTTGTGATGCATTGTCCCATAGCCCTCCTCCAGGCAAGTCCACTGTTTCACCCAGCAAGCAAGGGGGAGAATGAGACAGAAGATCCCACCAGCTGAGAGTAAGAAGCCACACAAAATCTCAGAGCAGTCTGCTGCTTCCCCCAAGAAGGGGTTGTCCCAGAATCTCAGCAGCTTCAGACCCCATGCAGCATACCAGCAACCACCCAGCAGGCACTGGTCCCTTTGGACACTGCCCCGCTGGCAGATAACACCACGATGCCCAAGGAGCTGCCTACCTCGATATTCTTGCAAGCCACATTTTTTACAACAGCTGGAAAGAGGTCAGACGCGTTCTTCCCCCGGGCGATCATCTGCAGAGAAGGGAGGGGAGAGCGTGAAGGCACAGCCTGGATGCAGGGGTGTAGCTGGCTCAGAGCACGTCAGAGATTCAATTAAACCACAGCATGGGGAGAAATCCACAATCTTGGGCTGCAAATCCATTGGTTTCCACCACCTGGGTGAGAAAGTGGAATCCCTCCTCGACTACTGGGGGGGGGGTGGGTCACAGTCCCTAGCACAGTGGGGCTCTGATCTACACCTTGGTCCCAGGCACAACTGAAACACGTCACAACAGCAGCAGTGTGACGACTCTCAGCCTCTCCTAAGACAAGCAGAAGGACAACAGATGCCTGATCAGCTCTGACCCACATAGCACAGGCAGTGGCCAGCCAAAGAGCTGAAGCTGGAGATGCTGGACCTGACCACACTGGTGAATGGGAGGGGAGGGTGGTTTCTGATGCAGAGGGAAGGCCAACAGGGCAGCAAGGTCTGGGGGAACAGGCATGAGACAAGGAAGCAGGAGGGCCCTGGATCTACTCCAGGCACTGACACAACTTCCTGGTAGATTGCCAGCAAATACAATCTCCCTTCTCCCTACTGTGACTCAGTTTCCCCATCTGCAAAATGGAGGGGATGGTTCATGCAGGAGTGGGGGCTAACTCACCTCTCTTAGTTCAGTGCTCAATCAGTGCTAATTACTGACACTGGTGGGACAGTTTCACCCTTGCAGTGTCCACATGGTAATTAGGGGTCTGGGAGGCCAACCCCACATGTAGGGGGAATGGAGGCACAGAAGCCTGCCTGTACAGTCACTGAGCAACCCTGCAACTGAGCAGTCACTGAGCAACTCAGCAGCTCCTGGCACCTGGGGCCTTATGCCATGCTCTGTGGTTCTAGCCCATCTGCCCGACACTCACAGCGACAATCCTCTTCATGGCCTCCAGCTTCAGAGAGTCCTTGTTGCTGTCCAGCATCTCCTTCAGGTCATCATGCCTGCAAAACAAGAAGAACCCTCAAAGAAGGAGTTATAGATGCCAGGCAGGCACCTGGGGCCAACCCTCCCTGCTGATCCCTCAGGCACCAGCACAGGTAGCTGCCAGTCCTCCCTGCACCAGGCCATCCCACAGAAACTGCAGCCCTGGGCATCCAACACACTGCTGCTGGTAACAATCTCTACCCAGCTCAGGATTTCAGTGCACTCTAAAAATCATTTGTATTCACTTTCTCAAGCATCCTCAGTGAATGGATATGCAGCAACCTTCTTTCACCAGTGAGGAAACTGAGGCAGGACACTGCCCAATGCAGGTCTGTTAACCACCTCATAGGAACCCCCGACCCATCAGGATAGGCAGGGCTTTCCCAGGGGGCTGGTATCAGTTGCTTAACACCAGAAGGGAAACACTGTGCTTCCTAGGGGTTGAAGAGCCAGGCCATCTGACCCACACCCCAGCCTGCTGGAACATACGAGACCCAGGTCTGACCCAGGGAGCTGAGCTGGAGCATGGGCACCGCTGGCACGTCCCAAAGCTTGGTGGATTCCCGAGTTTGTGGCCCCAACTATTGACACAGACATCAGGAAGACAGGAGAGAGAAACCTGCGGTAGCAGATGCTCAAAGCAGTCCTACGCTGGGAGGGTTGAGGGAGAGCGGGTAGATGGGTCCCTAGAGTCTGGATGCTTTGCTACAGCCCAGGTGAACCTCTTGGCTCTGAAAGCCAGTGATACCACCCATGGTATCTGAGGTGCTCTGTACCTGCAGGAAGGGCTGGATCCTTCTTTGCCTGGGGTGGGGGGGAAGATCAGCATCCCCGGCTGAGGGCCTAACAAGTGGCTGTCTGAGGAAGTGCAGAAGAGTCATCAGCAACACAGACAGCAATCCTGGCCTGACTCCCAGTCTCATGACTTTTGGGGCTTTACTAAATCCCCAACTCCTGGAGTCCTGTGACTTGGGAGTGTCTTTGCTTTTACAGAGGACATAAGGAGAACATTTCCTGCCCTTGGGGCTGCAGGGAGAAGGTGGAAAGCACAGCCTGCATGGGTCATGAAGGCACAGAGGCCCCATGGCAGTGACAATCCCCAAGCGGATTTTTCTTCTTCTTCTTCTTTTTTTTTTAAATCTCTCTCATGATTTGCTACTCGCTCCCCTAATCCCAGGGCCTAACTCCCAAATTCTGAACACTGGTGTCTGGCACCCCTGTGTCACCCGGCAGGCAGGACGGAGGCTACATTGTTGTAGAGCTGGGAACGGAGGAGCTGTCGTTCTCAGCCCTTGAAGTGTGCTAGTCAGGCTGATCTGCTCCGTTCCCTGTGGCCTGCGCCCGAAACCCTTCTTCCATCTGGAGCTCAGACAACACCCAGCCAGCCAGGCTGCACAGTCCAGACCTGGGACTAGAGACCGTGGCTCTGTCTCTTCTCCCAGGAAACGAATAGGCTCGACAAGGCTGGGATAGTTCTGGGACCACAGCCTGGGCTGGGTGTGAAGGCTCCTGCCAGTCCCCGTTTCATCCAGAAGCAGTCACGTGCCCAGCATAAAGCTCTGAGCTAGTCCTTGGGGACCTTTGCTCTTGGCCCCATCTCCCCTAGAGCTGCCAACCTCCACCCCAACTGCCTGCTGCAACCTCAAACCAGCACTGGCTCAGACTGCAGGCTGCGAAAACCAGCTGCTGGGTGCAGTGCTCCAGCCACAACATTTACCCAAAGAAACCTCTTCCTGCAGCCTGCGCCCTGCCTCTGGGACGTGGCTGGAACCCGCACAGCTTTTACAGTTTTGCTACTCCTTCTGCACACACACACAGCCGCTTATCTCCCACCGCCAGCCTGGGAGCTCTTGCAGGGCAATGAGAGGGGCCCAGCTGGGAGCAGTAGGCCCCCCACTCCCCAGCCAGGGTCCAGCCACACCTGGGGTCACTGCCTCTCACAGCAGTGACTTGGCACAACCCAGTGCCTGGGAGCTGCGCTATCTGCTGTGGATAAAGAGCTCACAGAAGGATTACCAGGGAAGGACTCTCCAACCATGTGGCTCATGGCTGTAAGCAGCTCCCAACCCCCTGCTCCAAGCAGCTCGAAGGGACTCCTTCCCCATCCGCTTTGGGGCACAGGCCTGAGCACTGTCAGTCCTTCCAACCCGCTGAGCCTGGGCAGTGCTTAGCCCTACAATCTGGACTGAGCAAGCTGGCTCCCAAGGCTTTTCTCTGTCCATCCCAGCAACACTACATCAAGACTTTCACTATCCATGCCCCAGCAAAGGATCGGAGCCACAGGATCAAGAGACAAGCAAAAGGACATGCAGAGGTGGCCCCTCACAGCAGCACGTGGAGATCCTCACAGACCTGGGTCCCTCTCATATGCCCGGAGAAGCCACCGTAGCGAAGGGATGGGGAGATACGGACACTCGTCCCCACTGCAGGAAGCAGGTGCTACCTGAAGCCGACAGGTCCGAGCGGATGGGAGTTCATGCCTGGGAGCACCAGGTGCAGCAGACCCGCAGGAGGCCGATGGCCTGGTACATGGATTGAGCTCAAGGGTATAATGCCAGGTTGCTCCACACACAGAAGAGCCCAGGTGCCACCAACACGCACGGCCTGGAGCACAGCTGGCGCACAGCGCAGGTCAGGGGCAACACGATTCCCCGCAGCACAGGGCCCCGATCCCACGAGACTGCCCGCATGGCCATCAGCCCCGAGACGTGCCGAACCAAGCCGGCTGCTCCCGACGCGCCGCACCCTCCACCTGCGCTGGGCAGAACCTGCCTTGGCTAGAAGCAGCCTGGGGCTCCCACCCATATCAGCCACTCACGTTGCCATCAGTGGCGCAGGCAGGTCACGCCTCATGGCAGCCGTGCCAAGCACGATAGCAGTAAACCAGCTTCCGGCTTGACGCTTTCCAGCTGCAAGCACCGGGCTCACCTTGTGAGCCCGACTGAACTAGCAAATAAAGCATTTCATAACCTCCCCGGGGATGTTTGAGCAACTTATATGGCTGAGGAAGGGAGAGGGCAGGGAGGCGAAGGGAAGGGCTGGGTCCCTCACTGCGCAGAACAGGCATCGGTTTTACAGGGCTCTCAGGCAGCGATTCCCCCGTTCGCGGGGCGGGGGAAAGGGGCTCGTGCCCAGCTCAGGCCTGCGCAATCCCGACACGCAGCTCAGGGCCAGAGTCGGCCACCAAAACCCACCTGGGAGCTGGGACACTCAGACAGCTGCTCCCTAAATAGGGAGGGGGAGCTGAAACCACCAGAAAGATTGGGCTCCCGGTTTTGTGACAAGCTTGCTCTGCGTGGGGTGCAGACGGACGGGGGAGGGAAGGCTGCGGTGAACCCCAGGGCGGTGACAGGTCAGGGGACGGGTGGGTTTCGAGGCACAGGGGGGGTCAGCGTCCTTTGGGGAAGTGCGTCTCTGCCACACCACGGCAGGGGGGGTTGCCCAAGGCCTCAGTGAGCAAATCGGGACCTCCCACAGCTTAGCCCGCAGCCCAGCAAAGGCAGGGGACGCGAGCGGACTTGAACCCCTGGCAGCCCCTGCCCAAAGGTCGCCGGGCCGGGAGGCCGAGGAGCTGCCTGCTTCGGGCAGGGAACCCAACCCACAGCTGCCCGTGAAATATTTATGCCCCGTCAGGAATTCATTTACAGCAGCCTGAAAAGGAGCCGGAAGGCCGGGGCCGGTTGCCACAGCAACCGCAATGCTTGGTCTTCTCGCATGGCCTCTGCTCTTTCTCCTTAACGGGCGTATTGCCACCGCTGGCGGCGGGCTGGGGTTACAGACCGGCAGATGAGGTGCCTTCCGTCTAGCAGCCTGTGGCCATGGGGGGATGCAAGTCACCTGTGGGTTGAGCTGGCTGGTCCTCAGCTCCAGCGATCCATAACTACAGCACCCGCTGAGCATCCTCCCATGCCCTCCTCAGCAGCCTCCCTCCCCAGGAACGCGGCCCCGCGGCCTGGCTGCACAGACATCGGGGGGCAGCTCTGTCCTAGAGAGCAGGAGCTCTCTAGCGGATCCCAAGTCTTGGCAGGACAGGCCTAGGCCACATTAGTGGGAATCAGCTCAACCTGGAAATAAACCAGCCCCAATCTAACATCTTCTACAAGGTCTTTTCTTCAAAAAAAGAAATTAAAAAATGCTATAAATCGCAATTTTACATGCACAGACAAAAAGTAATCCGACCCAAGCACATGGCAGCAGCTGGCCTCATAGTTTGGAGCCCAATCTTGGAGGCTCTCCACACTCAGATGTCTCATTGATGGCACTGGAGGTGCTAGGGGCCAATTCCCTCCTGGAACAAAGGAATGGCATTTAATAGAGGGGGAAGCAAAAGGGCTGGATTCTCACCTGGTGCAAATCTGCAAAGTGAATTCAATGGGATTACACTGAGTTGCAGCAGCTGAGAGTCTGGCTGGCACAGCTTAAATCACGCAGAGTTCTGCAGCCGTGTGGTTGTGCCCTATTCAATTCCACAGGGTAGGTTAAACACGCACGCCCCTATGGAAATGCCAGAACCGTCTGCTAAATCCTACAGTGACTTTCCAAGAGACGCTGCACATGCATTAGCCCATGAGCTTCCCTAACTGCACAGAAGTTACTTCAAGACAAACAAAGAAATCCCAAGCAGTTTTCCAAAACAGCACCAGACTCTCCTCCAAGCAAGAGCAAATATCAAACAGAGCTATGGGTAGGTCTGAGCTGGTTCCAGAATCTCAAGGTATCTGAAGTATTTATTTTGGGGTTTGAGGGCAGGACCTCTCTGATTTACATCCAATGCTCAGGGAGCCGCTTTGCACTGCAACTGTCAAGTATCCTCCACCCCAGACCTTTCAGCCTGGGGCTTCAGATACTCCCAAATCCATCAGCAGGCATATATGTGCAGACCCAAGCCCGGAGACTTGGGGTTCAGATACCCGCGAGTCTCACTTGCCCTCAGCCAACAGCCGCAGCTGTGGGAAGAAGAATCAAAGTTTCTAGACAGGATGACACTCGCACCCAGGTGGAAATCAAGGCCTTCATGAATCACAAACTTAACCCTGAGATCAGCTCTAATGACCACAGCACCAACACACCGCAGTGGAGATTGCAATGAGGATAAGGAAAGGCACCTTCCGCTGCAAGGCCGCCCCTGCCTCAGCACTTCGGGGGCAGTGGGAACAGCTCTCACATTTGAGGGAAGTGCGAGAGAGGTATTAAGGAAGGAAACAGTGCATTTAGATCTGGACTGTCCTGAGCACAGACTGAGCGAATTGCTTCATGCTCAAGGGATGCAGATTTGGGAAAGCCTGAATGAAATCACTCCCACTGGTTCCTGAGCTGCTCAAACCACAGAAACTAGAATCTCGGTTCTTTGCAGCGCTTCTCCAGTGCCACCGTGGAGGCCAGAGCCCACAGGCAACAGGGCATCAAGCCACTCAGCAGGCAGGGGCAGCGCAACACAGCAAGGCTGGAACTGAGCAAGGCCCTACCTACTGGGGTGTATTTGTGGCCTCTAGCAACTCACCCTCATAGGGCCCTCTCCTCCCCTGCCCCAAACCCCATGCTGGTTCAGCGAGCGACACAGACGTCATTGCAAGGCAGCCGGTATGCTCCAGCACTTTTCACTCTGGGTGCTGAAAGTAGCCCCTTAGCTTGAGGCAACAGGGAACCTGGACAAGAACAGGGGTGAGGGGGTCAGGGCTGGTGGGAGGGATCCCCAGAACCAGGGTCAGATAGCTGCGCTTCCCCTACGCTCTCCCAGACATGGGCCAGGAGGAGAGGCCAGGCCCCTCAGCAAACTCGGCACCATGGATCTGGCAAGTACCCTGTCAGGGCTTGGCAATGTTTTGCAGGTTCTTACCACTCGCCCTCCAGCAGTCCAGCCCTCTGGCCCAACACCCCCTGACAAGCAGCAGCCCAGTCCACGAGGGCCCTTGTACCTCCCAGTGCCCACAGCTAAGACAAAGCACAAGCATGCTCATCATACCTTGATGCAGATGCCCCTAGTCTCAGGAAGACTATGGCATACTCCCGTGCCACCCTCAGGGCAGTGGAAGAGGAGCTTGGAGATGGCAGTTTGCATCTCTACAAGCAGGCACAGTGCAGGGCGGGGGGGACCTTTCTTTCCCTTTCAAAGGGGTCAGGGCCGCAGAGCAGGGGGAAGCCCCATGGGAAGAGTCTCTTCTCACTCATCCCGCTTCTGCCACTGTCCTGCTCCCTAGGACTCACTGGGTGGCTTGGGGCAGCGAATGGCTCCATGCAGCTGCCCCAGTCCCAGCCCCAGCACTTTCCTAGCTCCGAGACAGCCAGCGGGACTGCGCTGACAGGGTGAGGGGCACAGTTTGGTGCTCACCGCCTGCCCTACCGTAGTGGCTGTGTCCGATTGGCACCAGCACTGTTGTCTGGGGCTGGTTGCTGCTCGGGTGCCTTGAGCAGCCGGAGCTCATCGGCTTGCAGGGCGCTGTCCCAGCTCTGCTGCCCACCCTCGGCTGGCAGCACTGGGCTCTTGGCATCCTCGCCCGCTGCCCCCGGAGGGCACCTCACCAGGTTCATGGCACTGGCTGGCAACTGCAGCAGCTTCTGCATCGGCTTCATTGCGGGGCCGAGCCACGTTTGCAGGCAGTTGGGGCTGGGGCTGTGACTCAGCGACGGGGCTGTCCCCGCTCCGCCTCCGCCTGCAACCTGATGCTTCTGCTGCTGGGGCCGGCCAGGCTGGGCTGGGCTGGGCTCCCTGCTACAGCCCCAGCCCCTGAGCCCAGGCTGCAGCTCCTGCTGCAGGGGTCAGATCTTGCAGTCCCCGCTGGGTCACTCAGGGAGGACCTGGCAACAACCCAGCCCTGGCACTGGAGGATGCTGCTGTGCTGCCAGGCCCCAAGCAGCCCCATCTGCAGCTCAGGACAGCATCTCCTGCCCCACTCCTGGCCACAGCCCCTGTGCCTAAGTGAGGAATGGTCACTGCCTCACCAGGCCCAGAATGGGGGAGGGCCTTGAAGCATCGACAGATGAGAAATACACCGGGAACTGTACACCCAGAGGGGTGTGGAGTTCCCTGGGTTGGTCTCAAGTAAAAGGGAGGGAGATTCACAACTTACAGACTAACCCAGGAGACAGAGAAAGAGAGAGAGGTGGGGGGAGGAGATGGATGGACAGAAGGATGGATGGAGAGAGAGAATGATTAATGGATAGTGACAGAGAGAGACAGAGATGGATGGATAAAAAGAGAAAAATGGATGGACAGAGAGAGAGAGAGAGAGAGAGAGAGAGAGAGAGAGAGAGAGAGAGAGATGGGTGGACAGAAAGAGGGAGAGATGGATGTGTAGTGAGAGAAAAAGATGGAAGGAAATAGAGATGGATGGATAGATAGTGAGAGGTACATAGATGACCAGAGAGAGATAGAGAGAAAAGGATGGATATAGAGAGGGATGGACAGAGAGTGGGAGAGATGGATGGATGGTGACAGAAAGTGGAATAGAGAAAGATGGATGGATAGACAAAGAAAGATGATTGGATAGAGAGAGAGGTGCAGAAAAAGAGAAAAATGAATGGAGAGAGAGATGGATGGATGGACAAAAGATGGATAGATAGAGAGAGCATGATGGATATATAGATTGGGAAGAATAGAAAGAGGGATTTGGATGGAGAGAGGGGGATGGAGAAATGCATGGAGAAAGATGTATGATTAGAGAGACTGCAAGATGGATGGCTGGACAGATACAGAGAGATGGATGGAAAAAGAGGGAGATGGATGGAAAAAATGAATGAATAGAGAGAGATGGATGGAATGAGAGAGAGGGGGGCAGGATAAAAAGAAAGAGAGCAAGTTGGCCAACAGAGTGAGGGGTGGATGTATAGAGAAGGAGAGAAAGATGGATAGACAGAGAAAGCAATGGATGGATGGATAGATAGAGAGAAAGATGGATTGAGAGAGAGGGATGTATGATTAGAGAGAGAGAATGCAAGACAGATGGACAGAGATGGATGGATGGAGAGAGAGATGGACAGAAAGTGAGAGAGAGTGTTGGATAAAGAGGGAAGTGGATGGAGAAAGAGCAAGATAGGTGGATAGAGAAGGAGTGAGAGATACATAGACAGAGCGATGGATGGATGGATAAATAGAGAGAGATGGATGGAGAGAAAGAGATAGAGAGAAGGATGGATAGAGAGATGCAGAGATAGAGATGAAGAGAGTAATGCAAGGATAGCAAGAGAGGGA
>NW_005842882.1:405176-410438 GCF_000455745.1 Alligator sinensis
AGTATGGAGGCCAGTTAAGGAGATGCATAGAAAGAAAGAAAAAATGGATGGATAGAGAGAGAGGGATGAAGTGATCCATGGATAGAGAGAAAGAGAAAGAAGGGGATGCAGAGAAAGAAAGAAAGAAAGATTGATGGATAGAGAGGGAAAGATGGATGGAGAGACAGAGGGATGGATAGAGAGATAAAACAGAGATAAAATGGATGGATGGATAGGGAGAGACATGGATAGACAGAAGGAGAGAGGGAGGGATGTATAGAAATTTAGGAGATGAACACATAATGAGGGAGGAGGATGGATGGACAGAAAGACAGGGAGACCAAGATGGATAGAGGGGGATGGACAGAAAGAAAGAGGGATTGGATAAAGAGATGTACAGAATGAGAGAGATGGGTGGATAGAGTTTAATGTAAAGAGAGTGAGAGATGAATAGATAGAGAGAAAGCTGGAGGGAGAAAGAAAGGGATAGGCAGAGACGGATAGAGAGAGATAGAGATGGATATAGAATTATAGATAGTGAGAGAAAGAGAGCAAGAGATGGATGGCTAGAGAAAGAGATGGATGGATAGAGAGAACGATGTGTAGAGAGAGGGAAAATGGATGGATATAGAGGGGGGAAGAGGGATGCATAGAAAGGCAGGGAGATGGATGAACAGAAAGAGAGGGATCTCCCTCTAGATAGAGAGGGAGAGATGGATCAACAGAAAGACGGAAGGATGGAAAGGAAGAGAGTCTTTTGAAGAGAGGGAAAGATGGATGGAGAGAAGGAAAGAGGGATAGAGAGGTATGAAGAAAGAAGAATAGAGATGGTTAGAGAGAGATGGATAGAGAGATATGAATGGAGTGGGAGAGATGGATGCATAGACTGAGGAAGTACATGGATAGAGAGAAATGGATGGATAGAGAGCAGGATAGAACAAGATAAATAAAAGTGATGCATGGATAGCGACAGAGAGGAAGAGAGAGAGAGAGAGAGAGAGAGAAAGAGAAAATGGTTGGATATAGAGAGATAGATGGGGAAAGAGATGAGTGGAGAAAGAGGGATGGATAGAGACCTGAATGGTAGAGAGAGATGGATGGACAGAAAGAGAGGAAAAGGGATAGATAGGAAGACAGAGGGGGAGAGGATTGGATAAAGAGAGAGAGAGAAGGATGGATAGACAGTAATGGAGATGAATGGACATAGATGGAGAGTTTTATGGAGAAATGGATGGGGAAATAGAGGGATATGGATGGAGTGAGAGAGATGGGTGGAAACAGAGAGAGGGATGAATAGAGAGATTCATGGATAGATATAGAAATGGGTAAAGAGAGATATGGATGAATGCACAGAGAGAAAGAAAGATGGATCGATAGAGAAAGATGGAGAGAGGGATGCATAGAGAAAAATGGATGAATAGAAAGAGAGGGATGGACAGAGAAAGATGAATGAATTGATAAAGAGAGAGAGACATGGATAGGCAGAAAGAGGGAGAGAGACAGAGAGAGCAAAATGAATGGAGAGAGAGAGGGATGGACAGATAGAGGGATTGAGAGACAGACAGAGAGAGAGAGAGAGAGAGCACATGAGATGGATAGAAAGAGAGGGAGATGGATGGAAAGAGAGAGTTGGAGGTATATAGTGCTAGAGCTGGATAGATAAAGAGATGGAGGCAGTTGGTTTTAAACTTTGGGTGGAGAAGGAATCAAAGCAGGGTGGAAGTGCACAAATGCCCACGGCCTCAGTCTACCCCATGTATATAATTATTCTGGTTAGTCTGTAAGGGTTCAATCCATCCTGCCTTCTACACAGGGATAGAGGCAGAGCTCCCCTCCCAGGGTACCCTCAAGCAGGGTGTGGCCCCCAGCTTTCCAGACGAGACGGCTGTGTTCACTCAGACAGGCTTTGTTCAGGAGGGCTGGGGTCAAAGTGCTGCTTGCTCCTTTGCTGCATGCAATGGTTTGCTGTCACACAGGAGCCACACCACAGGGGAAGGGCCCCAAGGCAGCTAGGGATGACACAGGACTGGAGGGAACCCGGAGTTGCCTACGGGCTGGGGTGTTAGCCACAAAGAGGAAGCTGAGAGCAATCCCACAGGGCTGACCAAAGGGGAGCCAGCTCAAAGGTAGCTCAGGATGCTGCTGTACATGGAGCAGTTGCAGAACACAACTTGAGCGCTGTAGAGAGCATCTGGTTTAGGGGCTATTCGGGTAGGTTTAACTCAGAAACGAGCTGCTAGTGATCCCAAGACCTGGGAGAATCTGGACTCAGCTCTGTCCCAGAACTGTGGCTCTGTCCCTGGAGCAGCACTTCCCATTGACAGGCCTGACCAAACCTTTTAGGGAGGCAGCTGGGGGTAGCAAACAAGGATGCGAGGCCAGGGGTGCTGGGGTCTGACAGGTCGTTATGCAGCTCCACCCCTGGGCTGCAAGGACAGAGGGAGCTGAACAGACACACAGGCATTCAATGCCAGCAAACCCCCAGCAGCCTGGAGGGAGACATCAGGGCTCCTGGAGACTAAAGCACTGGGGGAAGCCGGCTGGAGAGGAAGGCAAGCCAGCTGCACTGCTCTGCCAGCAGGAAACAGCCCCATCTCGTGGTTCCTTCTGCCTCAGTCATTAACCCAGGATTTCACCATTTGTTTCCATGATCATCTCTCTCTTTTTCCTTATATCTGCCTTGTAACAGTGCCTACGGGTCCCAACCATCGCAGTGCCCCATTGTGCTAGGTGCTGCACCCATACACACATTCAAATACAACTGCTGCTCTTGAGACCTTATGCTATAAATACCACCAAGGAAGCACAACCATCATAATTTCATAGCTAGGAAACTGAAGCAAGAGACAGAAGGAGAGAGAAAGAGTATGAACATATGGGTAAGATATACTGATTTGGGGGGGGTGGGGAATCAGTTGCTCTGTGATTATTATTTTGTGTGTCCAGTCCAACCCTGCAGCAAGTGGAAGCTAAACAGCTATAACTTAGCCCTTGGGCTTTTAGTTGTAGCCGTGTTGGTCTAAGGACATAGGCAGGCGGGCAAGATTCTTTGGGTAGATGTGATATCTTTTATCATCCAAGTAGTTGGAGAAAAGTTCTTAGCAAGCTTTTGGGTGCAGTCACCCTTCTTCAGGCATAGGAAGTCTCTGCTGCTCTGAGACTCGAAGGAGCGAGAGAAGCTAGAAGTGTGACAGGATGTCAGTGAGACAGTAAATAGGTAGAAATTAGGAAAACAAACAAACAAACAAAAGGAAAACTTAGCCCTGTTCCATTTAGGGGCAAGCTGTCCCAATTTCATTTTCCTCTTATTACAAGATTGAAGTGGACACCAAGAGTTATTACAAAGCAGGGCTAATACAAGGTAAGAGCCACCACCATCTTTTTAACATGGGGCTGGGACCCTATTCCCAAGTCCCAGCCCTGCAGTGTAATAGCAAGACCACCTCTCACCTCATACAATTCCTGACCCCTGTGCCTGTCTTGCCACCTCCTGAGATCACAGGATCATAGAATCGTTGGTTTGAAGGGATCTCAGTGGTTATCAGGTCCAACCCCTTGCACAAATGCAGGAATGCTACTCCTAAATCATCCCTGAAAAATGCTTATCCAGACCTCTTTTGAAATCACAAGTTCTTCAACGAAGATCACCTGATGCAAAGCTCCAGATACTGACGGGATTTGCTGTCAGTAGATCTGTGACATACCACCAGATTTATTCTGGCCGGGTGAGAAGGACTTCATTGGAGCTACTTCTGATTTATAGATACACCAAGATGAGCCACAAAAGAACCAAGTCCAGAAGGTTTAGCTGAGGTAAGTGTCCCTGGTGCTGCAGAGGTTCGTTCTCTGGGTCCCACATATGTGCACATGCTCAAAGCAACAGCAAGTCAGTCTGCTCCTGAACCTGGGCTAGGCCAGTTCACTTGGCCTCAATTTAGCCCACGGGGACATTGTAGGTTTGAAAGCAGGGCCTGAGCCGAGCAAATACCCAGGACCTCTGGATTTGCACCAGCTGAATCCAGAGTCCTGCCCTATACCAGTATGAGACAGAGCAAAAACACAGCTGCTTTGGAGTCTACATTATAGGCAGAAAGCAGGAAAACCAGGGGGAAAGAAGTATGACACATGGATCAGGAGAGCAGAGCATAGTAAAGGAGCAGGAGGAGAATCCAGGAAAGAGAAGGCAATGGGGGCCCATTTCTAGGGACAGGTGTCAGCTTGGCAGGACTGGGAATAGAGGCCCTCAGAGCAGATACTGTGCTCAGCAACTCCAGTCTCTCCTGCACTGTTAAGGGCAAAACAGTCTCCATGGCCTGTCCAGGCTTTGGTTCCTGTGAGGGGCTGACAGCTGAGTTGCTGGGGCTCCCATGTAGACACAGGTCTGGGAGTGGGAGTGGTAAGAAGGGCTGCACCTCCTACCCCAGCCCTCCCCTGCCTACCTCCCATCCAGGCCCTGCCGAGACAGGGTTGGGGATGAACTTGAGTAGGGATGAGTGAGCAGCATGGTACCATCTCCCTATCTGCAGCACTGCCTTTGGCTCAGTCTGGTATGTGGCAAGAGGGGGATTTTCTCACCGAGTGAGGCTCAGACAGCAGTCCCCACTGTACCACCCCTCTGAGGGTAGCCTGGTACCACACCTCATTCCCATACCCAAGGCTCTGCACAGACCTGGCAGTGTTAGGCTAAAGATGCTGCCCCTAGTCCTTCAGGCTGTGATTGTCTTGCTGCCCTGAGCTACAGTCACAAGCCTGGAAGTTTGCAGTAAGCAGACATGCAAACACGGGTTTTGGTTTCCCTGACAACGGCATCTCCCCACTCACCAAGCTTAGCCTGTGAATCCACTGGCTGAGTTACTGCGGGAAGTCCTGGCACATGGAGCTGCCCAAACTCATATTTGGGGCACCTCTGATGAAATGGGTGTGGGGGCTTGTCTCCTCTGGTGCCCTCCACAAGAGACCCTGTTCCTCACTATGTGGAGCAGTTCCCAAGACCACTAAATTCAGACTCTCCCACTCCCTCTTGGGATCCCCCTGGTGGGTGGGATCTTGCCCTGCCACTGCCAGGCCACATGGACTCAGTAACCCTCGGGCTTCTACTGTCATTTGTCTCACACCTTTTACCAGAACTAAATCTCTGCTCATTCCTTGGGAAGCCCACTTCAGCCCCATCTCACAGCCATACTTGGCTGCATTAGCACTTGAAACCAAACAGCCCAACTCTAGACTTGTGCCAGGTTTTGGACTCCCCCCCCCCCCCCCCCCCCCTCTCCACCACACCCTCAT
>NW_005842882.1:410469-435502 GCF_000455745.1 Alligator sinensis
CCTCTCATTCACAGAGACCCTTGTGTTAAGTGTGTAACAGGCTATCTAAGCCCCAAAGCCTTGTGTAGACCCCTGGCTATCTGTCAGCCCCCTGTCTTCAAATCCAGAGAATGGGTGGAAGAGGAGCCCGAGCAGAGCTTGGATGCTTCATGGCACATGAGGGATGGCTCCTTCCTCCCCAGCCCTTGCAGGCGGCAGTTAGTCCCACTAGCCATAGCTTCAGGTGCCCTTCAGGGGCAGCATATAGGAACAGCATAGCTGGGCTAACAGCAGCTTCTTCCCCATACTCAGGGTTTGAATTACATTTTGACTCGTTGGGGGGGGGTCTGCAAAAAAAATTGGGCTGCCCATCATGGTGCTTTAATAAGATTGGAGACCCCCCCAGGTTATGATTTTCAAATCTTAAAGGGGGGCTCTCGTCTCTTATGGGGGTTCTCAGTCCCCCCCCCCCCCCAAGCTCCTCCATAATTCAAACCCTGCCCATACTGGTGCATGACAAATGGTCATGCAACCAAGACCCAAGGGTACAATGTGCTGCTACAGCTATACAGCACTGGCCTCGTGTGCTTCTCTACAAGCCACACTGACCATCCACAGCAGGACATAACGGGAGCATGCAAAACCCAAATCCAGCAGTGGCCTGTATATGGGAGAGAGAAATGCTGCAGAGAGCGCTGATGACAGCACAGTGTCCCTCACGTGATACAGATGCTCTGTGAGGAAAGGCAATGGCAGCAAGCTACACTTCTGTATCAGCTCACAGAGCTTTCTCTAGGGCTGGGCTCAAGCTGTGGAGTGCACTCCCCCATGAGCGAAGGGGCAGCACAAACCTCAGAATCTCCCGCTGCAAGAGCAAGGTGCGTCTCTTCAACTTGGCTTCTCCAATATAACCCAGAGCAACGTGGCTTTAACATCTCAAACCCCAAACTCCAATCCCCACCCAAACAAAATGCTCCACCACACAGTCCTCTTCCTGGGCAGAGAAGCAAGAGGACAAACTGCATGCAGCAGATGTTATTCATATTGGTTAGGTTCCTGCTACATGTTACACTTAAGGCATGATTAACCAGTTAACCAAGGAATAAGCCACAACATTATTCCACAAAAAATGTATAATAACTTTGTGGCTGATTCTTATGATGCCATTACTTGAATGTTTGGCCAAGTGCATCCCTGTGGCTGGGAACCAGGAACAGCTAGCTGATGGTGCTTGCAGCTGCAAGGAGTGCATGGTGTGCCCCTGCAGCTGGCAGCCCCATGAGTTGTGGGCTTCTAGCCTCAAGAGGCACATGGTGCACACTTGCAGCCAGGAGCCCAGTCAGCTGAGGTGGCTCTCAGCTGTGGGAACTTGCTACTTGCCCAGGAGCCCAGGATCATGATCCCCAGCAATAAGGTGTGATGGGACATCTCCTGCCTTGCACATGTGGCATGGCAGAAAGTGCAATTGTATGGATCGCACATCAGATTCCACCACGCCTTTACCTACACCTGGCAAGGGCCTTATTGCACAACTGAAAGAAGCACAGACTGTGGTGGTGTCAACCATGCAAGAACCCAGAGAAACATGGCAGTACTTGAATTGCAAAAAATACTGCAATAGCACAGAAAGCAACATCAACCAACCACCTTCACATCTGCTTTTTTGGGGGGGCGGTTTTGGTTTTTTTTGCGGCCTCCCATCCAAGTTCTGACCCTCATCAAGGCTGATTAGCTTACTGGCTGACACATGGACACACAGCCCTTGACCGAGCAGCATGATGAAGAAAAGAATAAAACCCCTCTGAACCCCAGTGTTGCACATACACACATGATAAGGGTGAAGAACCCAATATTAGAAGCAGCTAGACCAGCAGGGATAAGTCAGGTCCATAGAGCAGGGCAGAGTTGGCAGGATGCTGAAGGGACAGCATGAGGCACTGTCACTGAGGGTTTGGGACATGCATCAGTCAGAGATTATTAGCTAAGAACGGAGAAAGATGCACACTAGGGCACTTCTCATTACCCATCCTAGGAAGCAACAAGAGCAAGAGAGGCAGAAAACTGCTCCCCCCCCCCACCACCAAGCAAGTTAATAAGAACAGCTGGTGGCCAGACAACAGCATTATTAGCTCAGCCATATTAAGTCACACCCTTATACCCAGACAAAAAGCCCCTTCAGTTGGATGTAAATAAAAGTCACCAACTGCAGTGGAGAAAACCAAACACAAACAGACTGTTAAAATCTGGACAATAAAGAGAGATTGGAAAGTGCAACAATTGCAAAGTCAGTCACTTCCAAACAACCTTAATTTTGCCCCAGCATTGCCACCTCTCCATAACTGAAACCCTGAATCACACTTACATCTTCCAGTCTTAAGAGTGAGTCCCATAAACTTATTCTCCATTTGCACCAGCCTGCCTTTGCAGATACCACTGAAACCATGACTTCCCTCAGCATCCCACATACCACAGACTCATTCTTCAGGACATGACATTCATCCTGGTTTCTCAAAGGCTTATTCTACCCTTGGTATTTTTCATTCCTCACCTTTACAACAGTGAATTCCACTACAATAAGCATACCTCACTAATCACTGACATGCAGCCACCTCTGGTGAGAGACACTAGAAATGAACAGTATGCAGGAACATTATGTGACAGTCGAGGGCAGGGAGCATGCATCTAACTGAAATGGCAGATAGAATTTAGGGCAGCAAAATGCATCAGGATTTAGATGAATGCGGAGATCAACACTCCTCTAGCAAGTGCAAGTTGAAAACCTTGTGTGCTCAAGGCTGTATTTTGCACCTAATCCTAGAGATGGCATGACCAGCAGCACAAATGCCCCCTCCCCCATTCTGCAGTGCTGGGGGACTGCTATCTCTTGAGTCACAGTCACCACTCTCAGTAGTTTCCCTTCAGAGGTGTGTTATCCAAGCCCTCACCCTACTTTGTTTGAGAGGTCTGATGCAGCACAGCCAGGAATAGTGAAAATCCTTTATTTACACACCTTTGCACCTGGGAAGTGCATCTTATCTTCCTCTTCATTAACATTTGTAGATCTCCCTGCTTTTTCTGGCTCTGGCAGCATGGTAGCGGAGTAGTTAAGATATCTCTCTTGGGCAGTGGCAGTGTGTGTGAGGTGAAGCCCTGTTCTGGGTTCATGCCAAAGGCCCACTACCTCCCTAATCCCTGACATGCAGCTACCTCTGGTGAGGAACGCTGGAACCAAACAGTGCACAGCAACACTGTGTGATAGTTGAGGGCAGCAAGTACACGATGACCAGTGGTTCATGCCAAAGGCTGCCCCCCGCTGTGACTGGCTACCTGGGCATTCAGGCTGAGATGGGTAGATGTGATACTAGCCACATTGCCCCCTTGTGTAGTGTTGGCTACAGAAACTGGTGAGCCTTAACCAGATGAGCCCAGTGGGCTTCTAGGCTTTATTGGCTCTTCTGACCTACTAGGAAAAAAGGGAATAAAAATCATGAAGATGAAGGTAAAATTTCATCTGCTTTGCCATCACCAGCAGCACCTCCCTTACAAATGATGAGCAGAGATGAAACATGGTTCAGTGGGTGGGGTGCTAGCCTGAGATCCACCAGACTGACATTAGTGCAACTTCTGGGAGGTCACCTGGTCTCTGCTTCAGTTCCTGTACCATGAGGATAGAAATGCTGCCCTACTGCACAAGAGTGTTTTGTTCTTGGGAGTCCATTTCATACCTGGGAGTTTTACCATGCTGCTTTTAACCTAATTAATTTGCTAATTCTCTAAATTTCACTCATCTCAAGACAGTGGAAGTCCCCCATTCTACTGCTGTGCATAGGGACGATGTCACATCCTTTTAAATAACATGCAAGCCGTCTAAAGAGTGCTCGCTGTGCCCTACATTGGATCAGACCATTCATTACCATTGCTCTCTGGTACCGGTGCCTAGCCCCTGTGCCCCAGGTGAGTTCCCCGCACCGCCGGGAAGGTCTGAGACACAAACAAGCACACACCTTTTTCCATCAGCATCTCAGAAAGTGCCTGAACATGCTTCTATTCCACGCACTTTAAACTAAAGGCATTTTCTGGGCTTAGAGAAACCTGCTGGGGACCCAGACATCAGCGTAATGGCTCTGCAAATGCATCCTTTATTATACACCAAAGGGGCCTAATTCTCCTCTCCCTCATACCCGTCTGGCATCAGCACTGGGCCACCAATTTGAACGAGTCCTCCCCAGTTTCTAACAGAGAAAAGGATTGTGTTTCAATAGCCACAGTCATTTCCCCTGCACAGCACGACTCGGTGCCTCAGGACAGACCTCCATTTCTGCACACATGCAGCCATCTTCACTCCTTCAACAGACATTTTGTAGGGGAGACCTCTGCAGCTTTTTGACATGAGCACTGGGGCCAGACTAGGACTTTGAGGCAGAGGCTGAATTTTATAGGGGCAACAGGAACCCCAGTCGGAGGAGCGGGCTGGTTCTGCCCAACCCCTGATGCTGTGCGGAAATCCTGCTCTTGGAGAAAACTGACCAGCTCACAAGTCCCACTGTAAGAGTCTCTCTTCCCTGGGGAAAGAGAAGCGGGTTCTGATCTGAGTTACATCAGCACAAATCCAGTCTTCTCCATGATGCCAGTGGAGTTCATCCAGATTGACCAGGAGCTGGGCTCAGGCCTCTTGCTTATACCATGGGTTTCTTTACAGGATCGCACTGCATTCCTGCACAGGTTCAATACACAGGAAACGTGCCTCTTGCACCTTTCAGAGGGACATGGCAGTGGTGACAGATGAGAGAACAAGGAGCAACAGTCTCAAATTGCAGCAAGGGAAGTCTAGGTTAGATAGCAGGAAGAGTTTTCCCACTAGGAGGGTAGTAAAACACTGGAACAGGTTGCCCAGAGAAGCTGCAGACTCTCTCCTTGGAGGTTAAAACCTGGCTAGACAAAGCCTTGGCTGGGATGATCTAGTTGGGGATGGCCCTGCTCTGAACAGGGGGTTGGACCTCCTGAGATCCCTTCCAATCCTCATTTTCTATGAGTCTATGGCAGAGTAGATTGTCATCCGTAGCAGTGATTCTCAGTCAGGGTGCCAAAGCATGCTGGGGTGCTATGACATCCTTCTAAGGATGCTGCACAATATTAGTACAGTCAGGAAGGCACACACCTACACATGATGTCAGAGATTTCAAATAGGAATACATATAGTGTCAAAACAATTCTGACCTGCTGTGGCCCTTGAGTTATTTCCAGACAAAGAATTTCTCTACTATTTTTCCATAGTTAAAAAAAAACAATTAGTGAAAGCTAAGTGCTGGCATTTTCCAAGGGGTGCTTTGAGATGAATGAAGAGTGCCTTGAATCTAAGAAGACTGAGGACCACTGGTGTCTAGTGTTTGAGCACTTAAGGAGATGTGCATATGTGCATCCATCTCCAAACAAACCTTGCTTACAAACTGTGCTTCCCCAGGGTTATGCCAGTGTGATGCACTCTGGGTGGGGCTGCAAAAGGGCTGCTGGCAGGAATAACTAGACAAGGAAGGAGGGGAATGAAGGGCAGCCTGGTCACCCAGGGACCTGGATTGCATTCCTTGCCCAGGACAGCATTCCAGCTTGCTTCTTACCACAGACTGTCCCAATCCAAAAACACCTCACCTTGAGGTAACCCCGTGAAGCCCCACTCCCTGGAAAGAAGACACAAGTCAGAAACTTCTGAAATACTGGGGGTGGAATCTCAATCCTAATGGGGGAAAAAAAAAAAAAAAGGCGAGGCTCTTATTGATTTGGATGGGCCCAAATTTCTCCTAGGGTTTTAAGTCACTCCATCTGTCATTTTCTTTTGGTTCAAAGTAAAAGATGGACATTTTCCTCTGTATCACGAGATATAGGAGGGAGCTCAAGTCAGGTAGCATACAAGAAAACATCATGCAAGTGATTCTTGCATAATTTGCTAGACAAACACACAGAGCAAAGATCAGACACACTTCTACAATGTAACATGTTCTCACCAAAAGCCCCGCTCCTTCAGGCAGGGAACTCCAAGAGCATATTTCCAACACAAATGTGGCTCCATCGGCCTACACAGGCCCCATTACGTTGCAAAGTGCACCCTGCATCCAGCAAAAGCCAGGAAATAGGCTGATGGTTTAGCCCAGGGCAGTAGGATTTCCCTTTCACTCTAGCTGTGGTTGGTGAATTTGGTGCTGGGACCAGGGGGTTAGACAAGCCACTAGAAATCAGAGCAGGGGCATGGTCCAGCCTTTGTCAGACCGATATGGCAATCTGCACCAAGGACTACAGCAATCCGGCTGCCGTCAGCCTGCGGACGTCACCTATGACGCAAAGATTCACTGCTGCTGCTGTGATTCTGCCAGCTCCTCTCCCAGCTCCACAGCGCTCAGGATGCACAATATGGGCAATCTAAGCCAGCCCCACTATTGTCCCTGCCTCCCCTGTCCATGGCAGACACCCAAGGCAACTCCTGCTCTAGGTGCAGACCCACGGCCCTGCAGGAAAGCATTGCTTGGGACCTGAAAACAGATTTCCCAACCACCACCCCTCAGCTCCCAGCTGCCTGGGCCATTTCCATGCTCTCAAATGGAGCATTCAACTGCAGCATCCCTCAGCCTAGAAATAAACCTTTCCTGCCCCCCCAGCCCACAACAGGCCCCAAGAACGGGGAGTTTGCAAACGGCCTAGCCTAAGGGCCTCTTGCAGGCTAAAGCTGGTCTCAGCTGCCACACCTGCTGCCTGCAACACTGAATGGGGGAGGGGGGCAATGCATTAAAAAAAGCAGCAAGGCAAAAATGCTGGAGGGCATCCTTCCCCCTGCTTCCTCTGGTCCTCTCTGCAGCCTGATGGGGAGGGCGAGAGGCTTCAGCCTCCCCCAGCCCAGGGCAGGAGCTCCCCTCCCCCCTCCTGCCTACCTTTTGTAATCAGAAGAGAAGATGCCCCCGCTGGCAGGATCGTGGCCATACTCGGGCTCCCCCAGGCTGGAGGAGCCCCCCTTCTCCTCGTTGTAGGCTTGGCTGGTGGACATGGCTGGGATCTGGGGGAGAGGAGGATGTGCAGGGGATTTAAACAGAGGGAGGCAAGGCTGAGCTTCTTAAAGCGACAGGCCCCTGCACACCAGGGATGCCCCAGGCAGGAGGGGAGGAGGAAGAATAAAAATAAGAATAAGAATAAGAATAGTAATTGCAGAAGCAGCCAGGCCCTGGCGGCTGCTGCTGCTGCAATTTATGTCGGGATCAGGTGGCAGCAGCTTCTAGAGGCTGGGAAACGCCACCCCCACCCCGGCAGAGAGGGTCCCCTCCTCTTAAAGAGACAGGACTCCTCTGCCCCTGTGCTGCTGTCCAACAGCAAGATGGGCTGTCCCTCTGCTCACACTGGGATTGGGGGGCTCAAGGGCTGGGGAAGAAGCAGAGCCATCTCCATGCCACAGTGGGAGATGGGCATCTTCTCACCTGGGCTGGATGTCTTTGGAGAGGTGCTGGGTCAGAGACAGCATCCAAGCGCTCCCTTCTCTCCTTTGCCAGAAACATCTCCAGCAATGTTTTTTCCCCCCACAATGGAAAACTGGGGTTTCCAACTAAATGAAAATGTTGGGGGTTTTTTTTCCTGTGAAACCCTCAGGAGCCCTCCAAAATGGGCCATTTCCCTCAAATGTTGTTTTCATTAACATTGTCTCAAGCTGAAACCTTGCATTGATGTCCTGTGGCCACCTGCCCCCCGCTTCCCCCATGCATGCAAGCACACGCATACCCCGCTCCCCATGAAATATTGTCATTGTTTGCATTTGTTATTTATTTGCTACAACTCAGACTTTCTAAAAGGGTGGTGGTGGTGGTCGGGGGAGCCCTCCACTCTGTGAATGGGGGTCAGAGCGCAAAAAAAATGGAGCTGACAATCACTGAGGAATCAAACAGTGACACCATAATATGGTAAAACTACCCCAGCTGATATCATGCGAGGATCCTGCCTGGTGTTGCCAACAGCTCTGCATCGTGTTATGACAATGAACTTAGCCCAAATATGCCAGATTCCCTTAAATATCCTACAAGGCTAAGGATGGAGCCTAGGTAGGGTTAAAGCAAGCCATTGTGAACACACACCCTACCCAGGAGGAGAATAGGATAGGAGGGGAATGGATTTAAAGGCTTCATTGTTCTCACCCCTGTCCCTGCTCTTATTTTTTTTAATCAATGAGGGATAAATCCTGCAACCTCTTACACAAGAGCAATTTTACTTGCATGAGGTAGTCCCAGTGTGTCAGATTCTTTTCTCACAGTAATTCGCCAGCAGTGTTATACTGGGGAGTTAAATGGAGTGACTCCTGCTTCCCACCAGCGTGAGAGGAGGCCTGGACTAACATGAGTGAAGTTAATCACAGTGATGAGCTGCTGCATAATTAGGTCCTTAGATTCAAGCTTCTGGGGGCAGTAACAAAGTATTTGACACGGTATTTGTCAACATTATTTGACACAAAGCTATTTTTTGACTGAAGGGAAGGGATGAGCTAGAAGAATCTGCTGGAGACATCTGCCCAGCAAAGAGAGTAAGACAACCAGGGTTAGAAGCACCAGAGTTAATGCATCTCTGCAAGGGTATTTCTCTGACAAATGATTTGTGGACAATTATAACACATTGTCCAATGCCATACTCAGGTGCACCTGTGGCAAAAGGCTCCAAAAAATCAGGTTTAAAAGCAGGTTTACTGTGAGTGAATGTCAGCCCCATGATAAAATACCTGCAGAATATATTACAGAGAGCATGTAAAAAAGAAAAAAACTCAAATGGTCCCAAGGGCCAATCCTCAGCTGATTTAAACTGTTGCGGCCAAAAACAGCAATGACAATAATAGTATCATCTTACTGTTTTGTCATGCTTTCCATTCATAGATCTTGTGGACATGCACTGTGGATCCAGCCCTCTGTGATTTAAAAGGCATAGTAAAAAATCCTGATATAGGTCTTAGAGTCAGTGCAACAAGTAGATACACACAGAGGTGTCTCTCCCAAGAGGCTGCCAGGAGGTGTGTACCATACAGCCCTGCACTGTGGGCAAAGGGTCATTATTGTGTTGTCAGTGTCTCCTCTCTAAACTGAGAGGCAACGCATGATCCTTTGCATGGGGAAAGCCTGTAGGCCTGTGCTCTCATTCAGGTCTGAACCCTCCACTGATGCACATGTCCTCTGCTGACATGGATGAGCCAGTAAGTGGGGAATACATCTAGAGAGAGATCTATATCTATATCTATATCTATATTTATGTCTCTAGAGAGAGAGAGAGAGACAGAGAGAGATATCATCTCCCCAGCCCCAGCCAGGAACAGGTCCCTCAGCCTACCCAGTCCTTCAGACTGGGTGGGCACTTGGTATTAGTAGGCCAGCCATGTGATTGCCCCCTGCTTCTCCAATTGCAGGAAAAGAATAAAGGGACTGGGTGACACTTAGTCCCAGCCTCTAGGGTCCTTTGAGGACATGCATTCATAGGACTGTGATGACGCCTGTAGCCCAATTACTGGAGAGGCCTGGGCATTGTATTTCAACTAGCCCTTTAATGCAGGCCAGTTAAAATGCATCAGGTCACTGGGGCACTTGGCATTGTGCTCTGCCCTTGTCTAGGAGAGCATTGGGCCACCAGCACAGAAATGCCAACACCAGTCCGTCTCCAGGACCCATTAAGCTTGTTCCTCTGAGGACAGCCAAGTGGGGAGAACCCAACCCCCTCTGCCAACAGGAGGTAGTCCAATGCCTGCCTAGCAGTTGTCTAGGTCCCACTGTCAGAGAGTCCTCAGATGCTGTCCCTTCTCCCAGCTAGTTTTGGGAAGGAAGGGAGAGATGCTCTCTGGGGAAGATTGTCCCCCCTGCCGCCCTCTCCCTGACCCACTGCTGGTGTAGGCATTTAGAGCTGTTAGAGCTATGCCCACCTGTCTGTACAGGGAGCCCCCGCTACTCTTGCGATTGGGGTCAGAGAGAATCCCACATCCTGGCAGCACAAAGTGCAGGGTGTCACATGGCTGGAGGCCCCACAGACTGCACAGGGGGCACAGGCTGGGGCATGGGCAGGGATGGCCCAGGGGCAAGTGCTGCTATCCATCCAAACAGGTGCAAATGTGCTTTCTCCAGCACCCCCTGAAGGCTCTTGCCTGGAGGGTACTGGAGGAGGCTGCTTATGAGGAGCACTTTCACACCCTCCTGTCACCTAGCCCAGGCCTCAGCAGCTGCAGAGATCCTGGCCCTTCACAGAGGCGCCTTGATAACTCGCCTGACGGAGGAACCGAACCGCACTGATCTGCTGGATGCTCCCAGGCAGGAATACACAGCTGTATAGGAAGCCTCCTCCACAGTCCCCAGTGTAGGGAGGCAAACGGAGCTGTGCACACACCAGTCTTTGCAGTGAAGGCTGAAACCCAGACAGGGGCTCCACTGGCAAAATTACATTTGTGTTTAAAAGTGCAGAATCAAGTAAAGGGGTGTAGGTTGTAGCCGTGTTGGTCTAAGGACATAGGCAGACAAGGTCCTTTGGGTGAATCTGATATCTTTTATTAGACCAACTTAAATAGCTGGAAAACAATTATTAAGCAAGCTTTCGGGTTCAAAAACCCTTCGTCAGGCTAAGGAGGTTTCAGCAGTTGGCGTGTGCTCTTCCTGGATGGGATGAAAAGTAAAGAAGCCAGGGGCTGGGCTGGTCTGCATACAAGACAGGTAGTCAGTGAAAATGCAGATTGAGGAGTCAATGGGTGAGAGACAGGTGGGGGTGGGGAGAGAGAGAAGGGGCATGAATAGTGGAGAGATACCTGGGGAGACAGAAGAACCAAGTAAAGAGCAGGAAGATTTTTCTTAAGGAAGGCTCGCCCTCTAGTGATGAACCAGAGCCTAGTCCCTGGTAAGTGAACTAAAACCTGAGTCAGCTACAGCTCCATGTCAGGACACCCGCCTTTCCATCCCGAATCTCCAAAGCAACGAGCCCCATTAAAGGCAGCATCTCTGGCATTGACTCTAAGATCAATGCCAGGAGGATGGTAGCACAAAACCTTAACAATAACCTCAGGTACACTTGTACTAGAGGTGCACCAATACATCGGTCCAATATCCGATTGGCACCAATATAAAGAAAATTGTTTTGGAAATCGGCTTTTTTGTCTGATGTGGCCGAAAGTGTGGCTGATAAATGCCCTGTGTATGCGTGCAGCCACAGTGTGGCATGTAAGTAGCAAGGAGCACAGCCCCACAGTTTGGAGAGCTGCATCCAGCTGGTACATCTCTTATGGTGGAAGGGCATGAGGTGGGGCAGATCAAGGCCCCCGCAGTGAAGGAGGGTGCAGGGGAAGGGACTGGCGCTGGAGCAGGGCACAGGGACAGAGCCACAGCTCATCTGGGGGCTGCTAGGAGGCAGGGGTGGCTCTAGCCTCCTGCCACTGCGCGCACCCCAGGAGGGCATGAAGGGCATGTGCCCCCATATCTGCCTGTGGGGCATGTGTGGGCTGGAGCTGGGCCTGCGCTGGGCATTTCCCAGTGGGGGCTGGTCAGACTGCACTTGGGGCAGGGCGGCGCTGGGAGAGTGGTTGGGGGGGCTATGGAGAATTTTAGGGTGGCTGCAGCCCACCTGTAGGCCCCTCCCAGCACTGCTGCCACCCGGTCCAGCCCCCAGCTGGGAAGAGCCCAGTGCCACCCTGGCCCCAGCCCACAGCAGCAACCTGCCCCACCCTGCATGCCGATCCGGGGGGCACATGCCCCCCATGCCCTCCCAGGGTGTGCAGAGCAGTGGGAGCTGCCTCTGCCCCCAGCGTCCCCTGGACAAGCCGTGGCGCCGCGACAAAGGTCTCAATCTGCCCCCCTCCCCTCCCCTCCCCCCACCTCTTTTCATCTCCCACCCCTTCCACCACAACAGGGTTACCAGCCAGACACTACTCTTCACGCTGCTGGGCTGCATGTCGGAAATTGGCTTGGTATCGATCAATATGCCTCCTTAAAGATCAGCTGTTGGTACTGGCCCCCAAAATCTCTTTCGGTACACCCCTAACTTGTACCCCTGGTGAAAGTACTTCTGATTGCCTCTGCTTCCAGGCATAGGAGAGGTCTTGTGCTTCCACACTCCTGAGCTCACTGTGACAGAGTTGGGCAAAGGTGCAGGCAGTTCAGAAGACTGCTGAAAACAGCAGACTAAGAAAAGATGAGACAACCCAGTGGGAAGCTCCAGCAGGGTGATGCTGGAACTCTCCTTGCTTTCTCTGCACACTTCACCTCTCAGCAAAACTTTGCAGAATCCTAGTGGAGCCCTAGTCGCTAAAGCAGGGGTGAGCAAAATGCGGCCCAGGGGGCTGGATGTGGCCTACCAGGCCATTCTATCTGGCCTGTGGGGCCCATAAAAATATTAGAAAATTAATATTTGTCTGCCCCTGGCTGCCTATCATGTGGCCCTCGATGGCTTGCCAAAACTCAGTAAGCGTCCCTCTGCCCAAAATAATTGCCCGCCCCTGCGCTAAAGCGAGGCTGACTGGCTGTTCACAGAGGATAATAGAGATGAAGAGAAGTGTGTTGATAGTTTATGGGGAATAAATGCGCTTTTTGTTCTTATAAACCAGATAAGTGGGTATGGGGGAAGGGTTTTTGAGTGGTAGAAAAAGCAGCATGCTGCAGTGACTTCCTCTGTTACATATACTGCCTGCAACACAGCACATGAAGTGCTGTCCAGAAGTTTTACACAAGCAGTGGAGGACAATGTCAGCATGTGAAAATACAACCAGGAGGCATCAGATAAGCATCGTTGCTCTTAGCTAGCAAAGGGAGCTATACTTGGTCAGCTGAAATTCACAGTGAAATCAACTGCGCATGTAAGCACTTCAGGTCTTGGCCTGCAAATATTTAAGTTTTTCATTTACTTAAAAAAAGTAATGAGGATGAATCAATATGACCAGTTTACCAAAATAAGCATGGAGTATACTCATTTTCCAGCTAAGAGGGACAAAAGATCATTATATTTTCCAAAAAGCCAAACTGCAGATTTTGCCTTAAATTTCTAGAAGCATTGTACTCTAGAAGAAGGCTCTGTGTTCCAGTCAGAGTAGCTCAGTTACTGGCAGTTTCCCATAAATCCTCTTCCACTCGACCCCTCCTTTCCATAGAAATTGTCAGCTTTTAACGCTCTATGCTGATACACTAGATTTTAACTGTGGGTGAGAGCAGACTGATTGACCAGTGAGACCGTTCCAGTCATAACTCAAAAGCTTTTTTAGGATATGCAATAGCAAAGACTTATTTGTATAAATTTTTATAATAATACATAGCCTTGTATTCAGAGAAGAGACAGGTCTGCTGGCCAGGCTTGAGTTGGTTCATTGAGCTTCAGAGAAGTCTGAGATTTTTTTTAACCTTGTCTCTAGTGGGTTATGGAATAGAGAAAATCCCACACAATTTACTGATTCGTTTTGATGCACTGGCTGGGGGAGTAGTTAGCTGATTGCACGATTTCACAATGATTACACACTTAATTCATACAACACAATTTTATTTTAAAATTCTTTGCTACGTATATAACACTGCTTAGCTTTAAGAAACACCACAAACATTAAAAACACAATAATTACATGTATCAGAAACAATGCTCCGAATGCACTTCCTTCCCAAACAATGCTATAAGAATTAGTGTTACAAAAACAACTACAATTACAACTAAAAGTTAAATTTGAATCAATTCTGTTATTTTTCATAATATACTTACAATCCTAGAATTCTGAGAAGCCAAATACCAAAATATTGTTTCATTCCTCAGTAGTACGATTTAATGGGTTGGCCTCAGTAGTACGGTTCAACGGGCTCGCTTCAGCAATACAATTCAATAGGCTGGCCTCAGCAATACAATTCAATGAGCTGGGCTCAGCAGTGATAGGACTAAGTCCCCTTCCTTCAGTCCCTTTCGGGCGCTCCGCAGCTTCAGCGTGAACTAAGAGATTCATGTTCACGGAGAGGTTGGGTCAGGTGATCAATCTGGTCCAGCCTACACTTGCGATTCTTCCTTCGTTGTTCTGCAAGTGAAGTCACCTCCAAATTGGGACAGTAAGTTACAGTTTTTATTGAGCGAGCTGCCGTCAGTGGGCTCCTCCTACTCAATTTGTCACTACTCCCAAATTTGGGCTTGGATCTTACTCAACAGAAATTACCTTTGTTGAGCATTTTAAATTACTCTTGGGGAGACTTCTTCCATATCACTGTAAATACCCTTTTCTTACCAATTTGGTTAAAAGGCCCTAGGCTTTGATGTCTCGGAACTCAGGATATTTGCTTTCTTTGTAAAAGACTTCTAAAGATACAATTTAAATTAAGGCTTTAAGTGAAGTCAGGACATTTTTCACGTAGTCCCAAAAACAATGAACTAGATAAGGAGATAAATCCTATCTTCTTCCTGAAACTGGCTAATGGGCAACCTTTACAAACATTCAAACTATTTCATTCAATATGACAAACCTATGCCCAATATTTATAATCTTTATGTTTTAATAAGTGATCTCTCTCCGATTGGTTTATTTAATTTGTTTTTGCTTTACTGAAACTTTTAGAACTTGATTGAACCTGGTCTCTTGTCAGCTGAAAGGGTTTGGGAAAGTAAATGGATGGCTCCTATTTTCTTTTTCTCCCTACAATGGAATATTGTTTAACACAGTGACCTGTTACTTTTTCTGCTTTAATTTAAGGTTTTCTCCGACAAGACTGCTTTGTTTTTGTAAATTATTTAAGCATTGTAACACAAATACATTTATTATAGCAAAAGAACAGTTAATACATGTTGTCACACACTACTTCTAGTGTTTTAAGATAAAGGCATAATATAATGCATAATTTAATTATGCTTTGTTAGACATGTCGATGGCGTTTGCTGGCCAAACTTCTTGTTATATATGCAAAGATTTATACTACAGTCACTAAGGCACAGGGCTTGAAGTGTTTTTTTCTGCTTAGCCACACTTTGCAGCTTGTTACTGCTGCATAGGTTAGCTTAGGCATGGAGGCACGGTTTGCGATACCACGGATGCTCAACATATAGCCTGCAGGCCAAATCCAACCCATGGAGCCATGGCATCCAGCCCACTGGGATCCCCACAGGGTGGAAAATTTGGCATGAAGTGATGGAAGCTCCATGCAGCCAGATCCAGCCCCATCTGGGCCACTGCTGGACAGTGGGATCAGGGCTAGGCCTGCCCCTGGCACGTCTGGATTGGGCTGGGCTGCTCCCTGCTCACCCCCACCCTACACATTTAGATGGGGACCAAGATGCCCCCAATCTTGCCTGCCCCCACCTTGCATTCAGATTGGGGCCAGGGTGCTCCCCCTCCAAGCAGACAGATCAGGGTTCGGCTGTGCAGCCCCCCACAGCCAGATCAAGGAACCAGTGTTGGGCCTGGATATGGGATTGATCCCACCCGGTGGATCTGGCCACAGAAAACCTGGCATCACTCATCCGGCCCCTGAGGCAAAATGGTTGGGTACCACTAATATATAGAGCAGTGGTGCCCAACCTTTTGCCTCCACAAGCCTGATGAGTGGTGTGGGGTTGATCTGGGGCCAGATACCACACACCCTGATCCAGATGGGTGGTGCCAGATCCAGACACATGCTGGAACTGACCTCATGGTGCCCAATCAGGAACCACCCTACCCAGCTCAGACCTACACACCACCCAGTACAGTCCTACATTAGACAGATCTGGCATGCATAGCCATGTTATGCAGCCAGTGGTGCTCCCCACTGGAAATCTGGCAGCAGGGGAGCAACAATTAATGCTGCAACTGCACCTCCACTACCAGATCTCTGGACCCTTGGGGGCTCCCCAGGGAAGGGCAGCAGGATGGAGAGCCCTGAGCCCTCAGTGGGCAGCCTAGATCCTCCCAGCACACAAATCTGGGGGTTACATGCCCCTTATGCCTCCTTCCCTGGGGGGGGTGCATGCAGCATGGGGGAGCTGCCCTCCCCGCTGACCCCTGGATGAGCCACCTGTGGTTCGGTCATGCTTCACACCCTGGCGTCAGGGCCCCATATATCGCAGTGTCTGGGCAGCACCTGTAGCCCCAGTCCCTACCCCACTCCCACCCTCACCCTGATCGTGGGGGTCTTGAGCTGCATTCTCCACCCCCAAGATTTACATGCAGGGAGGTGCTCTCCAGGCTGCCTGGCTCTTTCTGGGCCAGGTGTGTGTCTGCTGTGTCCTGCTCCCAGAAGCTCCTTGTAGGCTGGAATGCTACCCACCTGCAAGGGGAAATCCAGGTCCCTGCATGATGCTGTGAATCCAGGACAAATGCTGACCTGGAGTCGTGCAGCCTGGGACTGGGACTTGATGATCCCATTCCAGGACTGTCCCACCCAACTCGTAACAGGTGGTCACCCTAGCTGGAATCAGCTGTGTCTTCTCTCCTGTCCTCACACTGCCTCTCCTATGGAGAAGGCTGCCCAGGCCCTCAAGGCCTGATGGGGGCTGTGGTCTGTGAGAGCTGAGCAGACCTGAGCTCGAAGGGGCCGTGACTTGGGATGCTCTGGGATGCGAATGAGGCTGTGGAAGAGCCAGGAGGGCACTGGGGGCAAGTCCCTGCAAGGCCATGAGGGGGCGAGGGCTGTTACCCATGATCCTCAGGTTATAGGGTCAGGTTATAGGGTATCACAGGTTATAGGGTCAGAAACGAGCACTGGGGACCTGTCTGTCGCTGCAGGCAGGGTTGGAGAGGCTGGGCTGGGTGTGGAGAGGGGGTGACACAGGCAGGGCAGGTGCCATTGTGGGAACAGACAGACCAACCCACACAGAGGTGGAAATCCTATTGATGGTAACTCAGGGAACTAGGGCAAAGTACCCGATGCAGGAATCTAGGGAGCAGCCAGAAGGAATGGGGCAAAGTCTGGGGAGAAGACTGGGGAACACAGGGTTGTAGTGACACAGAAGTCAAAGATTATCATTTGGAGACGGTCTCTCAGAACGGGGCTGTTGTGAGGCTGAGAACTGGGTTCCAGGTGAAGTTGCTCTCCCCGACCGTCAATACGAGGCTGTTTCTTCCTGACTCTACGGCCGTTCCCTGATCCCACAAGAAGGGTCTGTGGTGTGGGAAATGCAGAGTGAAGGAGCAGTTGTCATCATGTTGTTGTTCAGTCTTGTACTGTGAGCAATATAGGGAGGGAAAGAAAGGCCCATCCATCCACAGAAGCACAGGACAATGCAGTTTTTGGGTCACAGCTCCAGCAATAGGAGAGTCCCTGGGCAGCCTAAGGGGGACCAGGAAACTAAACTGGATGTGTAGCAGTCTCCACCTGGTCTTCTTCTGTCATGTGCTTGGGGCCTTCATATGAATTTGTAAGCTTTGGTGCCCACACAAAAGGAGACAAATACAGCTTTTGGCTTCAGGTGTGCCACTTCGTCACATCTTGGAAAAGAATAAGTCTTTTTTTGTACTGCTCTGGGGAACCTTGAAAGCTCTGTTGCAAGTACAGTTTCAATTGTGTTTATAAATTAGAGATATTTAAGAGAGGGGCTGGAGGGACTCACCTGTGAGTAGAGATAAAAAGTTACATGCGAGTAAATTTCTGATGAAATCTAACTAAGATTAGGCTTGCCCAATGTGATCCTACCGAGTCCCATTGATGAAGGAGGAATGGATTGTGCCTATTCATTTCCCTCAAGAATTATCACTGGTCCTTCTCTCCAATTATTTTCTGTCTGCTTGGAAGCCGATGTTGGTCTAAGGCTCTTTGTGCCAATTGTGCTAATAATAAAAAATTGATATAAATTACCAATGTTTATTCTAATCAATAATTCTAATTCAGTTCAGAACCACTGTTCTCCAGGAGGTTAAAAAAAAAAGTTCACTTGCAGAAGGGAAGGAATCAGTTTATGATCCTCCTGCTGGGAATATGATTATGTCTGAATATTTATTTCTTTTTAAAGAATACAGTTTGTTTCTAGTTCAGGCTCCAGGCCTGCTAAGTTGCTGCAGTTGGCTTGACTTTAGATGGTAGCAATAAGGTTGCCTGGGCATCATGCTTGTGTGTCCTAGTGATCCTGAGAGCTATCTATGTTGCCCAAAGTCTCGTACTCCCAGCAGGGTCCCCCATGGCAAACACACCTGAGGGGAGGTTCCAAACAAACCTTGGTCCAAACCCCAAGTCCTCAGTGGCAGATTAGGAGGAAGATGTCAGGATCTCAATGGCTGTAAGGACAGAAGAAGGCTGCACCAAGATGGAGATCTCCTGTTGTCTAAGGTTTTCCCTTGCCAGTGGGTTCAGATCTCCACCTTGTCAAGATCATGTGGTTGCTGTGTTCATGAACCAGCTTCTTCACATTGAACAAAGTCATGTGCAGGCTTCTATCATAGGAAACAACATGCTCTCGTATACCAACCTCCAAAAACCCTGAGGCAATGGATGAGTGGTGACAGATACAGAACTAGTGAATCCAGTAGGGCTGTGCAAAACTTCAGATCATGACTCGGATTTGGAGATGATTCAGATGATTCGGAGGCTGAATATATAAATCTGAATTGAATTGCTGGAAGCTTTAGGCTTTCCGAATCGATTTGGAAAAGATTCTGAAAAGATTTGGCGATCTGGCCATAGGGTATAATGGGGAATCAATGAAATATCTATAACTTTGTTGTCTTTTGGCTGATTCAGATGAAACTTGCAGGGATGGTAGCCTCTACTGAGAGCATGATGTGTGCCAAGGAGATAGGTGCAGGAGTTTCTGGGAAACTGCACCTCAAAGTCCTGAAAGCAAAACTCGTGTGCATGTGTTACCCCACCCCACAGTGGGGTGAAAACTGCAGGGATGGTAGCCCCTGTGGAGGCCACAAAGCCTGCCAAGTTTCAAGGAGATAGGTGCAGGGGTTTGGGGGAAACTGTACCTTAAGCTGCTGACAGGCAAAACTTGTGACATGGGTGACGCAGTGTGTGTTAAGGCGCAGCAGAGTGAAAGCCGCAGGCCTGCTAGCCCCTGCTGAGGCCATGAAGCCTGCCAGCTGTCAAGGAGATCGGTGCAGGGGGAGTCTGGGTTCTGGGGCCCTGCACCTCTAGCTGCTGAGCTGGCAGTCTTTGTGGCTACAACAGGGCTTAGCAGCCAGGCCTGCAGTAGTTCCCCCTCCCCGCTGTGCCCCAAGACAGACAGTTGCACAAGCACCCATGTCACAAGTTTTGCCTGTCAGCAGCCAGAGGTGCAGGCCCCAGAACCCAGAACCCCTGCATTGAACTCCTCAACAGCTGGCAGATTTTGTGGCCACAGCAGGGGCCACCATCCCTGGAGCTTTCACCCTGCTACGCCTTAACACACACAGTGTCACCCGTCACGAGTTTTGCTTGTCCATAGGTTGAGGTACAGTTGCCCCCAAACTCCTGTACCTATCTCCTTGAAACTTGGCAGGCTTTGTGGCCTCCCCAGGGGCTAGCATCCCTGCAGTTTTCACCCCACTGTGCCTTAACACACACACAGTGTCACCTATGTCATGAGTTTTGCTTGTCTGCAGTTTGAGGTGAAGTTTCCCAGAAACCCCTGCACCTATCTCCTTGAAACATGGCAGGCTTTGTGGCCTCCACAAGGGCTAGCATCCCTGCAGTGTTGACCCTGCTGTGGCTTAACACACATGTGACATGAGTTTAGCTGTCATATTTTGAGGTGCAGTTTCCTGGAAACCCCTGCACCTATCAGCTTGAAACTTGGCACATTTCATGCTCTTAGTAGAGGCTACCATTCCTGCAGGTTTCATCTAAATCAGCCAAAAGACAACAATGTTATAGGTATTTCATTGATTCCCCATTATACTCTATGGCCGAATCTCCAAATCGACTCCGAATCTTCCAAAGTGATTCAGCCGAATCGAACTGTAAAAACAATTTGGATCTCTGAATTGAATCTCTGGCATCTGAACTCGCTGAATCTGAATCGAATAGTTCCCTATTCACACAGGCCTAGAATCCAGCTGTCTCCAGCCATGATTCTTCATGCATGGGGATTTTTGCCTTGCCAACTTGATCCCAGCTGACTTTATTAGATTGGCAAAATTTCAGTGATCTTAACCAGCCCCAGCCATGGCTCAGCTTGTGCTAACTTGCCTCAGGGTTTTAATTGCAGCCTCCTGCTTCCCTGTGAAGGTTTGGCCAGGATATACGTGGCCAAGCCTACAGTAGGCCACTAAGAAGAGCATGGGGGTGAGCAAGGCTGGAGCACAGATTACTGGAGCACGGGTCAGAGGGGCTGAGAATGTGGGGACAAAGGTCCAGGGAAGCTGAGAGACATAGTCTAAGAAGCAAGCTGAGATCAGAAACCAGGAATCAGGGAGGCTGTGCTGAGTTCCAGGAGATATCAGGGTCAGGAAGAGCCAAAGCTGTGCCAGGAGCTGGGACAACCAGAAGGAGCAGTGACCGTGAGGTTCACAGCAACAGACAGAGGCTGTGTCCAGGTGTGTCTGCAGCCAGCGGCTGCAGATGTGCTTAAAAGGGATGAGTAGCACTTCCAGCAGCCAATCCAGTTGCAGAGAACTGGGGCAATGGCAGTAACCAGGTCAGGTGCTCAAGCACTCGGCCCAGCTGGTCCTGATTGATCAAAGGCCCTGACAGCCCCCCAAAACCGCGCCCAGGCCACTCGGGTGTCAACTGCCATCAAGTTTACTTAGAGCTGCCTGGCTCAGGAAGTCTCATCTGTCCAGGCGTCGACCCAGTGGGTTCTGGCATATTTCCTCTGGCTGCTGCCTTAAGCCCAGGTCCCGTAGTCTGGCCTTGGCTCCTGTGTCAGCAGCCACCCTGCAAGCCCCAGCCTGGGCTCCATCTGGGCCCTCTGGCCCCACATGGTCTGTATCTGCCTTCCCTGTCCTGTGGCTCTTGCCGAGCTAAATTCTTCCTCTCTGGCCTCCTGGCCTCACAAGGAATTAAACCATCTTGGTCTCCGGACCTCCCAGTTCTCATTTGTCCACTCCCCTCATCCTGGCCCTCTGGCCTCAAGGGACACTAAGCCCTCCCTCGCTAGACTCTCCTGGTCCAAGCAATGCTCTCTCTCTTTTGCTGGCCCTCTAGCTTCACAGCAGGTTGAAACCTCACAAGGTACTTTAAGGCAGTTGCAATGTGGGCTCCAGCCTCCCCTCCCAGCTGCTCCTGGTCCTCCAGTCGGTGCCATTGTGGCTGCAACACAATGCACAGTTGGTCCCGGTAAGCACAAATCCAAGAACAACTTGACCTCAAACCATCCCCGCTCTGCCTGATCTCAGAAGAGGCTTCTTTGCCCTTGCATACCCAGGCTCCCCTCACTGTGACTGCAAGCTCCACAACCACTTGCTGAGAGCTCCTCATCCTTCCCTGCCCACAGCTAAAGTGAGCCCGCTGGCCTGGGGGCAATCCTCTTATACCAGTAAGCCCCTCCCCTTCCAGCTAGCTGGTCCTATGGCTTCACTTGAACACAAGAGTTTCTCTTTAGTCAGTTCAGCCTGGCTAGCTTCCCTCCTTGAGCCATGTTCTCTGCCTGCGTTCAGTCGCCCTGTGGCAGGGCTGCTGGTGATTGCCAATGCCCTCTCCTTTGCCCTCCTTGCTGCTTGCTTCCTGGGACTCCTTCCTCATGGCATTCATGCTGGTCCTCCCTGCTGCATTGTCTTTTCCCAAACATGGGAAAAAGTTGATAGGAGGGTTGGGGGGAGGGGGGTGGGGAGGCAGGACACAAAGACCCTACTCTTTCAAGGGCCCTCGCAGGTTTGTTTGTCACACAGCCAACAGGGCAAGGGCTACCTGTTACAACTTTGTCAACACTGAACAGGGGTCTGCTTCTGCCAGCCAGAGGTCACCTAACCTTTGTCAAGTGAGTGCTGCAGCCTGTGAAGGGCACCCTTCGCCTCTTCCTTGGAGACTGAGGCAGGATGATGGGCATCTGCTAGCTTAAGGTTGTGGCCACACCTGTTCTTGGCTTCACCTGCTCTAGGGGTTATAATGGCTGTGAGAAGCCGTTGCTCCGTGCATCTCTACATGCAACCCAGCCTTGGAAGGGCCTGAAAGTCCCAGCCTGGGACCAGCTGACCAGGCTGTGCGGGGTGCTTGCAGGGGTGACGCAGTGTGGGACAGTGAATGGTGCCAGGCAGCCTGGGGAGGTCCAAGGGGTGAGCTGGATCCAAGCCACACCCAGAAAAAAAAAAGGGGGGGTGCAGCCCAGGTCAGCTATCAATGTCTGTGAAATACAGAATACCTTGCGCAAGCAGGTAAAATATTGCAATAAGGTCTACAGCAGTGCTTCTCAAAGTGGTCGTCCGTGGACCGGTGGTGGTCCGCGAGCCACCAGTTGCCGGTTTGCAGTGAGTTGCCAGGAAAGAAAGAAATATATTTTCAGAAGCATAACATTGATATGTAATAGCACCACAGTTCGTACGTTCCCACACTCCAGGTGACGTCACGTCGTGCGAGGTGAGGAGAGAAAGAAACAGCCGGTCGCGTGTTTGTGTAGCACTGTTACACACAGTTGCTGCCACCAGTTGAGCTGGGCACCAGTCGCTGGCCCACTGGAAAAAAATTTGCCGGTCTGCCACAACAGATAGTTTGAGAAGCACTGGTCTACAGCGATGTACCAAAGTCCCCTCTGGGTCCCCCAGCCCTGCCAGGCTCACTGAAGGCCTGCCCAACCAGAAGGGCTTGCTGTGCTTCCAGAAGACGTCCAGGCTGGGGCTCTGATAGATCCCAGGAGGCAGGGAGTTCCAGAGCTGAGGGGCAGCTGCTGCGAATGAGCCCCCATGTGCTTGCCCTAAGCAAGCTTGGTGCCTGAGGGCCTTTACAGGATGTTGCTCTGACTTGGCCTTAGTGATCAGGATGGGACATAAGGGAAGAGATGGTCCTTTAGATCAGTGCTTCCCAACCTTTTCCAGCCCAAAGCACACTTACATTAATAAAAATTTTCCACGGCACACCTGTTAAGGCATTCCCCTTCCTCATACCTATTGTAGCTCATTGTAGCTCATTGACATAGCAAAATTCTGCAGCACAGCTGTTCATTTCTGATGGCACACACTGCTTTAGATATCTGGGGCCCAGGGCTTTAGGACTTTCTGGATCCAGAAAGCTACTGGGAGCCAGTACAGACTGGCGCACCAGAGCAATGTGCTCCTGGTGACCCACCTTCATCAGAAGACAGCCACATTTTTCTACACTAATTTCAGCTTCCAGGTGACTGTTATGGTCAGCCCCACAGAGCACATGAGGCCATCACCCAGCCACAATGTTGAAAAAACAGGGAGGGGATGGATATGTAGCAGTCTCCACCTACTCTGCCTTTGAGAAGCAACATGGCAAAGAACAGGAAAAGGAGCAAGCAGAGGTGTGAACTGGGTTTAGGGGCCAGAAGGTGAGGGACCAAACCTGACAATGTGAAATCGTCTGTATTTGGCATGTTCTTTGGGAGGAGGCTTTGGCTACCGACAACACATTTAAGTTGGAAGAAGGCAAAGAACTGTAGTTTGTGAAATCTGAAAACTCTTGGCTGACAGGAGGTGCACTGAGAAGTGCTGGGTGCATTGAACTCTTGGGTAGTGGCGTATATATTTTTCAGCAGACAATCCGAGTCATTTCCTAGAAAGGAAACGCCCCAGTGTGAGCCCAGCTCTGAGCTCAGGGAAGCAAAACTAGCCCTGCCCCCTCTCAGATCACAGCCATGGCTGCTGGGAGCTCTGTGCAAAGCCTCCGGGATGAAGCGACCTGCTCCATCTGCCTGGACTTCTTCAGGGATCCGGTGATGATCATGGGCTGTGGGCACAACTTCTGCCGAGCCTGCATCACCCAGTGCTGTCAGGGGGCTGAGGCAGACGTCACCTGCCCCCAGTGCATACAGACCTTTCCCCAGAGGACCCTGGGCCCAAACAGGCAGCTGGCGAATGTTGCAGAACTAGTCAAGGGCCTGAGCGAGCGGTCAGCTGTGGAAGCCAGAGGGAAGATGGTGTGTGAGGAGCACGGGGAGGCTCTGAAACTCTTCTGTGAGACAGACCAGATACTGATGTGCCTGATCTGCCGAGAGTCCCAGGTGCACCAAGCTCACTCTGTGGCTCCCATCCAGGAGGCTGCCCAGCATTGCTAGGTACAGAGGCATGGGCCCGGTCTGGCTGTGCAGCTGGGTGGGACTTACACTTCCCTTTTAGCGCTGGGTGTTGTGGAAGCCTCTGTGCAAACAATCCTACTGGAAGGAGGAGAGAAGGATTGTCTCGGGGATGTTTTGTCATGAAATGCTTCTGTTTCAAACCAGAGGAAGCAGGGAAGCTGCTCCCCTGGCTCTGGACACACAGAGCAGCTGAAACTCTTCCAATGTCACTGCAGCAGGGATGACCCACAGTTGTATGTGAAGGGCTGTGGCTTGAAACCAGGGGCATCAGGCACCAGTTTCCCTTCAGTTGTTACAGCCCTCCCTGGTAACTGCCTGGAGACTTCTGTAACCCAGGTGGTGGCCCAGTAGTTGCCACCCCTGCCCAATGTCAGGGATGGTGTGGTGAGAATGGGGCAGGGCTTCCGGCCAGCAATAATTTACTTTCCAACCGGCCCCTGCTCCCCACAGAGCAGCCCGTGGTCCCAAGAAGGCCTAACACTTAACTGATTTAACTATTTACACTGTATTTACAAAACAAGAATAACAGGAAAGGTTATTTACAAGTGAACTTAAATGGCATCACCAGAACCACAAAACAAACCAGAATGCATTAGTCAGCCCTTGACTCAAGAACCACAGGGAGGGTAACTGGCAGCTGGCAGCCACTGCTGAGATGCTACCACAAGGAAGCATGGTGCTCACTCCCAGCAGCTCCCACAGGCTTCCCAATAAGCAGCACACTGCAACAGGTTAAGCTCTTCTGGTGTGCAGCAATCAAATTGTATCAAACCCGAACCCCGCAAAGAGGCTGAAGGGTGACCCTCCGTAGCAACCAAAAAGGCAAGCAACAAAGGAGGCTCCTGCAGCAATCGGCATGACCCAAGCACAAAGCTCAGGGACTCCATCCCATGACAATCAGCTGCAGAATAAGGGACAGGACTGAGTCCCCTCTGCGGCAGTCAGTGGCAGAGGGTCAGCAGCACAGGCAGCTCCCAGGGGT
>NW_005842882.1:435520-435933 GCF_000455745.1 Alligator sinensis
ACGCCTGCGCCAGATGACTGGCCGGGCACCCCACACACTTTGCGGCTCGTCAGTCCTGCTCTGAGCGCTGGCCTGCGCCCTGAGCTCCCAGGGACCCCCGTCTAGGCGCTCTGCTGCTCCTCAGGATCCCAGTGCCTTGCCTGCTCCTGTCCCGCTTCCCCAGGGAAGGTGAGGGGTTTCCTCAACTCACTGACCCAGCTCCCTGCTCCGGATAAGGATGCCGCCTCTGCTCCTGGCCACTGCTTCTTCTCCGCAGTGGAGTGGGGGGCCGACTGTCACCACCAGCCTGTAGGACGCCTGGCATGTCCAGCACACTGTGATAGGGCCTTGGGGCACCAGCTCTCTGCCCCAAGCCCTGGCTGCGGCTCCCTCTCTGCTGCAGGGCTGGAGGCACGGCCGGCTGCCGCCGCCCC
>NW_005842882.1:436026-437547 GCF_000455745.1 Alligator sinensis
GGTCCCCCGGAGCCACTGCCAGCAGCCCCCACGCCAGTTCGGCTGCTGCTTTTATCCCCTCTGGCCATCCCTCCCTGGCTTGCAAACAGGCCAACCAGGGCTCAGGGTGGTGGGCCCCCAACTCTGGCCATCCCCCTTCCCTGCGAATGAGGGGATTGAAAACCCCTTCTTTCGATTGGCTTCCCCTTCTCCACAGGGCAGGGCTCCCCTGCACCACTCTTGGGGTCACTCAGACTTCACCAGCACTGTTTCTAGCCCAGGGTAAGTAACTCGAGCCGATCTGGTGAGCCCGCACTGGCAGTCTGTTACACTTCTTTGGGGCCAGGGAGGGACTGTAGTGCTTTGACAGACTCTGTTCCCTCTTCTACACAGCCCCGTTGGCATACTCTAGAAGGCAGGTCTTGCTCACTGCATCTGCCACTAACAGTGACTTCCCAGGCCAGCAGCGGATGTTCACATCAGTGTGGAAGTCTCAATAATATGTGTTGCTTTGGTGTCCTAAGGGGAGCTTCAGGGGCTAATGATGGGTCCAGAGGGGAAGTATAGTCCAGCGAGCATGGCTAGGAGCTACTTTTGTATCTGAGACCCTCCTTTTCCTGTCTTTGCCCAGGCCTGGCTAGCAAATGCTGTGTTGTACTGGTTCTGCATTAATGCTGCTTTTTTTGAGGCTTCCCATTGTAGCTATATCTGTGCTGCTGGGTTGTAATACTTCAGGACAGGTGTCTTGCTTCTGAATTTCTTTGTTTCAATGCACAGAGACCAGATCTGTGGCTTGATCTGCTTGGCTGCCTAAGGCTGGCTGGGACTCTGGAGTATCGACCATGGTGGATCCCAGGCTGTATTGTTTTCAGTTCCGTGCATCTCGCTGACAGTCTGCACCTCCTCGCTGGCTGTAGCATTGCTTTGTGGCACATCCCCAGGACCTGCTCATATTCTTCAATCTGCTCTTCCTGCTGGGCAGAAGCTGGCTTTGCAATCCAGCTGGAAGCTGGCTGCTTGCTGCTCTGTCTCTACGTACACACTATTCAGTGCTGCGGCTTCCAAGCAAAGGGTGTACTGTGCTGGGAGCTGCTGGTTCAGCCTGAGCACATGGAGCTTACTGGTGCTGTGCTCACAGCACACTCTCAGGCAGCCCTCTCGGTTATGATGTGGGGAAAAGACTCCAGCTTCTCCCTGCAAAGGAAAACTGACCCAAGGAATTTTCCTTCCCTCAGGAACAAATTCAGACTCAGCTGCAGCTTCTAAGGGGAGAGAGGAAGAGGCTTGAAGACCTGAGAGTGAGTGAAAGTCAGAAACAGGAATATCAGGTGGGTGCTGCTGGGGTCAGGCTGACATGGTGGACGAAGGAATGGTCATCCCCTGCTCTGCACGTTTGGTGGAACACAGTGCCAGAGCACTGAAGTTTGGTGCCCAGGGCAAAACTGGCAGTGGCAGGCCACCCTCACTCGTGCACAGATCTGGCTGAGGGGCACACTCCCCCGCCATGCTTGCCAGGAGTGCACACAGTGGCAGAAGCCGCCC
>NW_005842882.1:437563-455105 GCF_000455745.1 Alligator sinensis
ACCGCTCGCAGCTCCGTCCCACATCCTGACCCAGCTGGGCAGCACCTGTTGGTCACCTCCTCACCCCTTGCTACAGCACTGGTGGAACAGTTACCATTTCATTTTGTGACCTTATACATTGCATTGTGTGGTGGCAGGTGCACGCAGCCAGGCCTTGCAAACCCACTAATTAGTGAGTTTGCAGGGATCTGCATTTACCAGTTGCAGCAGAAAAATGTGGATTTTCTCCTTTAAAGGAGAAAAACGTGGGAAACAGTGGGTTTCCTTGCACTGCTGGCCACATAGGGGCAGTGGCAGGGGCACTGAGTCTCACCACCCTGCTCTGCCCTCCTGTACCGGGTCCCTCCTGCTGGGCCGCAGAGGTGACTCCTACCTGTGCCGGTGCAGCCAGGCTGCAGCCCTGTGCTGTGCGGTGGGCACACAAATCTGAGGAGGCACATGCCCCCTATGCCCCCTCGAATGTCTATACCATCACCTATGGTCGGGCACCTCCCCTGCCCCACACCCCCAACCCTGCCCCACCCCCTTCCATCCCCTTCCCCACATATTGGGGGCTGGGGCCTGGGGGCAGAGGGCAGCGAGTCAGGAGTGAGGGGCACCAGGAAGGTTGATGGGGGTGGGAGGCTGCAGGTTGGGAGTGAAGAGTACCTCTGGGGGCAGACAATCTGGAATGAAGCCTTGGGGTCTGTGGCTTGGGAGTGAGGAGCACCAGCATGGGTAGGGGCAGGGCACTGGCATGGTGCTGCTTGGTACTACAAAGCAGTAGGGAGGACAGCTGCACCTGGACCCACATTCTGGTAAGCAAAGGGGGCAACTTTCTAAATATATACATATGTAGAATTTATTTTATTATGATGATTGAGTCACTGTTAGGCTTACAAATGGATATAAGATTGTAAATGTATCAATAAAACATTTTTATATAAAAAATTGTGTTCAACTGATACCTATATATAGCTAGATATAGATATAGATGCATTTCATTTTAATTGTGGAAAAATAATCATCACCAGACCTGCATCCTGGTGAGTGAAAGGGGCAGGGGAAGCTCTGATTTTCTATGATGAAAAAAACAAAATCAAAAGCCAAAATATATAGGTACTTAGAATTTATATTATACTAATTGAGGCACTAGTAGGCTTCCAAATTGCTTTAAAATTGTAAACATATCAATAAAACATTGTGTTCAACTGATACCTATCTATATGGTGATGTCTCACTTTAATTGTGGAAGGAAACAGATTTTGAATTAGAGAATTTAGGGTTTTATATCTGAGGTTTTGTTATTTTTCAACAGAGAAAACCAGGATCCCTGGCAATGAGGGAAGCTTTGCTTGCTGATAGTCATGGACTTCTCCCCTCCATAAGGTCCTAGCCCTCAGGGCTGCAGAAAAATCCTTTGCAAAATGAATAGAGTGAAGAGATCCCCGGCAGAGCCCACGACCTGAGCAACCCCCAACTCTGTTCCAGACGGTGGGAGATTGGGGGTCCCAACCCTGCAGACAGGCCCAGGGGGCCTTATGAGCCATTCCCTGACTCTCCCTAAAGAGCTGGCCCTCCCTGACGTAGTTTCTCTCTCTTCCTGGCAGCAAAAGGCAGCAACCGAGAGACAGAAGATTGTGGATGAATTTGAAGGACTGCACCAGTTTCTGGAGGAAGAAAAGCAACTCCTGCTGGCTGAAGTGGGAAAGCTGGAGAGGGGGATTGAGAAGAGTCAGGGGGAGACTATTACCCAACTCTCCGAGGAGATTTCCCGTCTCAACAACCTGATCAGGGAATTGGAGGGGAAGTGTCAGCAGGCAGCTAGTGACCTCCTGCAGGTGACGCACATGAAATGCCTCCAATCCAAGAGCAAGGGAGGGAAAGGCTTAAATCTTGGGTCTGCCGGGACCAGGTGTATAACTGAGGAGGGGTGACAAGGGCACAAGCCCCAGGCAGACACTTGGCAGCAGTGGGTGTGCCTACACATCCCTGTTCGGTGACATCGGTAGTGCACCGTGTTTTAGGATTTGCTTGGGGGAAGTACTAACACACGATGCAGCAGCCATCCATACTGAAGCATACGGGTGGTGCATGATTGGATTCACCTGCTACATTGCCATAGCGGCACACTGCCAGGCAGCGCACTGCTACAGCAACATAGCCGGTAATCATGTGCAGACCCACGTGATTGCTACATCACTGTAGTGCTCTGTACAGCAATGAAGCGTGTCACAATGTCACTGTAGGGTGACATGTAGATGCACCCAGTGATGGGAGATGTAGAATATCAGCCACAGCTGGTGCTGCTCTGTGCACTTTCACTGCCCAGGTTGCACAGCTACCCTATTTTGACTCTTGTGGGGGTTGCGGGTGAGATCACTGAGTTGGAGCTACACTTTCCCCAGATCCTTCTGTGTGCGGCGCTCGGACTCTGAAAAGAAAATGTGTCCCCTTGAGCATTGGGTCCCCAGGGTGTGGTGCATGGCACTGAGCTCACTTTTCTATCTTTTTCTCTCTCTTTAGGACATCAGGAGCACGCTGAGCAGGTACGTGGCTCCACCTCACTCCCCATACAGGGAAGGGTCTTGGAGACAATGCAATGGGCACATCTCTGCAGGGCACCACAGCACAGCAGGCGCTGGGACTGTCCCTGAGGTGGGAAGGATGAATGTCCCCCTCTTCTCCTCAGGGTAGTGATGGCTTTGGGCACTGGCAGCCTGAAGACTGTAGAGCTGTAATCTGGGCCTTCCTCCTCTTGTCCCTGGGGAATCAGTCCTGGCCACCAGAGCTTGAGCCAACTGCCTGTGAAGTCTCAGCTCCTTCCTGATCCCAAGAAATGTCCTGGGTATTTCCGAGCTGAAGAACACTTATCAGTCCCTGCTGGGGGAGCTGCCACTGCTACTGCCTGTGCTGCCCCCGCGGCTGAGGCACATGGACAGAGTCCGTCTCCAGGTCCCTCCATTGACCCAATGCTATTACCATGGAGCTGAATTCCAAAAGGGAAATCAAATAACACGGACTAGTTTTTCCCAGGTGCAAGAAGGAGAAGTTCCAGCTGCCAGAGGGGACTTGTCCAGAGCTGAAAACGAGATTTAGCATCTTGTCTGGAAAACATCTAGCTCTACAGGAGACTTTGAAGAAGTTTCAAGGTACTGAGTAGGGGGCTGTGAAAGGGAAGATGGAAGTGTCCCTGTTGGGTACGGAGAGGGGAGGAGAGAACCAGTTGGTTCATATTTGGAGCCGATGGCTTTTTTATTTGGGAGAGAAAGTGAATGTCCTGGGCTGATATCCCAGGTTGCAGGTATGAAGCCATGAGGAAAGGGCCTCTCTGTGCCTTTGGGCAAATCACCGATGAACCAGAGCTCCTCAGGGACTCTGTGTCCAGGCTGCAGAGCTGCAGGGCCCCTGCTGCTCCAGTGCTGCTCAGCACAGGCACCTGGAGCTGGGGTGCTGGGAGCTGTGGGGCTTTACCCCACACACAGCCAGGCTGCAACACCTCGTGTCAGGTCACCAAAAAGCCTAAATTAAAGGAGAGGCAGGTTTTCAGGTTTGAAGCCTGCTGGCTTGGGCCCAGGGAGGCAGGGTTTCTGACGGGCCAGGAGAGGAGCTGGGATGGAGGAGGGTCAGGGAGGAGCAGGGAGGGAGCAGAGCAGGCAGATGGTCTGCGGCCTGGGTGAAGCTGCACCTCTGGTATCCTGCAGCCTGTGCAAACCCTTTCCTGTTCCCTCAGCCAATGGAGGAGGGAGTTGTAAATCTTATTTGCCAGGGGCTCTCCCTCCAACTCCAGTGCTTGTCCCTTTTTGTCACTGAGTGGCTCTTCCCCAGTGCCTAAGGGGACAGGATGGACTCCAAACCGAGCTCCCCTGGGTCCAAGGCTGCTAAAGTCCTCCCTCTGCTTGCACCTGCAGCTCCCTCCCTCCCTGTCCTGGGAGAGGAGGCCATTAAGGAGAGGAGCAGGGGGAGATGAAGGCAGCTTCTGCAGCTACAATCCCAGCAGCAGGGGGAGCAGCTGCCCGAGTGTCTCTGCTCAGTCTCAGGGGCTCAGGACCAAGGCAGGTCACAGCCGGCAGCATGAACCAGATGTAGGAAGTCTAATGATTGCCCCCCTTTCCTCTGCAGAGGCCCTGCCATCTGAGCTGGAGAAGGGATCATACACAAAGGGTAAGCGCTGGGGGAGCTGATCCCAGATCCCACAGAACCCATGCCTGCCCCTCACAGAAGAGGCAAACCCTCTCCCAGCCCAGTACCAAAACCCCCTGTGCTGGGATCTGGGGCATTGGGCTAGGATTTTCCTGTCCTTTCCTATGAATTTGCTGCCACCTGCTCCCTTTCCCCTGGGCAGGGGCTGTCCCCAGTGCCAGGACAAGGAGCTACGAGGCCCTCCTTGCTCAGCTCCTGGGGCCAGGACGGTCCCAGGCAGAACAGGGTTGCTGGGGAGGGGGAGGAACTGCCCCGGGCTGAGCTCTGCCTTGATGCTGTGATTCTCTCTGCCAGTGACGGTGACTCTGGATCCACACACGGCTCATTCCTGGCTTGTCCTGTCTGCAGATCAGAAAAGTGTGAGATATGAACAAACACGGAAGCGTCTGCCCGAGAGTCCTGAGCGATTTGAGTCTATGTGCTGTGTGCTGGGCTGTGAGGGATTCACTTGGGGGAGACACTGCTGGGAGGTGGAGGCAGGGGAGGGGGTCTGGGCCGTGGGGGTCGCCAGAGATTCAGTGGCGAGGAGGGGATTGTACCGGGTTAGCCCAGAGGTGGGGATCTGGGCTGTGCAGCATGGCCATGGTTACATCCAGGCTCTCACTGCGCCTAAATGTACCAACCTGTCCCGGAAACTGGTGCCCAAGAAGGTCTGGGTGTGCCTGGACTTTGCAGAGGAACAGGTGTCGTTTCTCAATGCTGATACTGAGGACACAATCTACACTTTCCCGACGGCCTCGTTCACTGGGGACACAATCCGGCCCTGGCTTCATGTCCGTTGGCCTGGATCTGAGCTCAGACTGTGTGATTGAGTTCAAGGGCAAGGTGGGCGTGTAGGTCTGCCATGGCTTTCTGCCACACCATGCTACTGTGGAGTAGTTGTGGGCTACCACGCCATCAGTGTCTTGTGTAGACACGGCCACTGAGAACTAAACCCTGAGAGCCTGGTTTGTCTGAAGGCAATGAAACTCATGCGACTTCCAACTTGTCCTCTCTCTACTGGTTCCCGTGGCCCTAGTGCTGCCGCACCGTAGCACAACGCACGCACCGACTGACAGAGCTAGTGGGCTGGGCTGTCTTCAGTGCCTGCTGTCTTGAACAGAAGGAACATAGGCAAACTTTCTCGTATCACAGTCCTCCTCCTCAGGCACCTCTGGAAGCTTGCCCATGTTGATACCAGACCTACAGTTGCTCTAACAAGATATCACCCACAAGAATCCTTGCCTCTAGTTTCCAACAGGATTCAATACACACCGTCTGTTCCTTGTCACCCTGCTACAAACAGCCTAGCTCAGGGGCAGGCAAAATATGGTGGAGGGTTTTCCCCAGTGCCACGTGAGTGTGGGAACTGCATGCACACTGCGTGGAGCCCTCTGCTAGAGGCAGCCGGGCTGCACTTCCCACCCTTGCACACAGCGTTGGCTGGAGCCATGTGCCGGGCACCAGCGCCTGCACTAGGCATGAGGGTCCCGAATGCTCCTGCCTGCTGGTGCTGCCCTGTGGGGGAGTGTGATGGGGTGTGTGAGTTGGGGGATCCCAACACCCCCCAGCCCCCTCACACTCTACAAATCTCCCACAACCTGCCTCCATAGCTCCCCCACATATACACCCCCCCAACTTACCTTATGCTTCCCCACACACGCAGCCACATCCCCTCACAAACCCCCATATACCCGCCATACGCACCCCCCACCCCCAACCACACCCTATACACACAATATACAAGAGTAAGGCTTTATTTTTGAGTTATTATGCAATTGCCTTCATATATAGTATGCAAACAGAAATAACACCAATATTTTTTGCAATAAAATCATAATATGTTATAGTAGGTGTTTAAATTTTAGTGTATGATTTGTTTTTTTTCTGTTCTATGCACCCCTTCCAAAGGAGTTGTTCCACGGGGCAAGGGGAGGGACTTCTGATGCAAAGGTCAGGGGTTAGGGGCAGGACTTCCGCCCCCAAAATGGCAAGCAAGGAGAGGGGCTACCCACGTGGCCCTCTGCAGCTCACCAAAACTTGATCTGTGGCCCTCCAGCTGAGATAATTGCCCGCCTCTGGCCTAGCTGGAGGTTTCATACAAACATGCAGGGATGCTTTATGAACCAGTCATTCTGCTCTAAGTCTGCAACACAGATTGCACTGAACCTTACTCATGTATCGGAACACAGCCCAGGCCCTGACGCAGGAGTCCTCCGCTGCTCATCTCCTGAACAAAGCACTTTGTACTTGTTTCAGCTTTATATCTCATAGAGAAGAAAACATGATCAACAGCACCTATTTCATCAACCCCCGTTCATAGTTTCATAGTAGCTAGGGTCAGGAGGGACCTGAACAGATCATCTAGCCTGACCCCTTGCCGCAGGCAGGAATGAATGCTGGGTTCACAAGACCCCAGACAGGTGATCATCCAACCTCCTCTTGAATTTGCCCAGGGTAGGGGCGAGGACCACTTCCCTGGGAAGTTGGTACCAGATTTTGGCCACCCTAACTAAAATATTGCCTTCTGATCTCTCACCTAAATCTATTCTCCATCAGCTTATGACCATTGTTCCTCGTCACCCCAGGTAGTGTTGGGGAGAATAGGGCTCTACCTATTTGCTGTTGATCTCCCCTGATGAGTTTGTAGGCAGCCACCAGGTCCCTCCTCAGCCTCCGCTTGCTGAGGCTGAACAGGTTCAGGTCCTTCAGTCTCTCCTCATAGGGCCTGTCCTGCTGCCCTCTCACCAAGTGGGTGGCCCTCCTCTGAACCCTCTCCAGGCTGGCCACATCCCTTTTGAAGTGCGGCGCCCAGTACTGGACGCAGTACTCCAACTGCGGCCTGACCAAAGTCACAGAGGGGGAGAATCACCTCTCTGGACGGGCTTGAGATGCACCTTTGGATGCATGACAAGGTATGGCTGGCCTTGCTGGCTGCGGTCTGGCATTGGCGGCTCACGTTCATCTTGGAGTCAATAATGACTCCAAGATCCCTTTCCGCCTGTGTGCTTTCCAGAAGGGAACTCCCCAGCCTGTATGTATGCTGTGGACTCCTTCTCCTCAGGTACAGCACCCTGCATTTGTCTACATTCCAGGTACAGGTCTGGGTTGGGGCTCATAATTTTGCTGGTAGAGTAAAATGGTAGCTGGGGAGCTCATTCAGTGCCTGGGCCCATTTCATTTATGGAGCAGCTCTCTGATGGCACTTCATGGAAACAACCTACAGACCAGTTACAACCAGGATCTCCACCAGCCTCTGAGAAAACAGGAAGTTGTAGTCAATGGAGCTGGACTAAAGCTGTTCCTTTTCTCCCAGCCCCATGCTGCAATTCCCAAGGAAGAACCTACTCAGTGCTCAGAGTGAGAAGTCACTGTCCAGCCCTCCAGTTTAGCGCACTGAGATTGTCCTAAGCATCTCTAGACTGTGCGTCCCCAGAGCATTCAAATGTCCCTGCCATGACTGCTACTGCAGCTTACTCCCGTCCCTCCCAGAGCTGCTTTTGTGCTGGATGGCACAAGAGAAAACCATGTGGTATTATGGCTAGAGAGACAGAAGGGTGTCACTGCTGAAGGAAGCCAATTCTTTCTTTTCGGATAAATGTAATATACCCATCTCTCCCCACCCATCCCAGGGCGGGTGATATTGGCCACAACACTGGAAGGGACTGTCTGTGGTTGTGGTATATTACTACGGAGGGCACAGAGAGAGAAGGCACAAGAGGCGCTGACCCTAGAGTGCAGTGGGGGGAGGGGGGGGGGGGGGGGGGGGGGGGGGTCAGGAGAGCTCCCAGCACCAGGCAGGGAGCACAGGCTGACAGGGGACAGCAAAGCTCCAGCCAGGTGTTCCCAAAGTGTGGTGCATGAGTTTGCTGGAGGGATGCACAGGCAACAAGGATCCTTTCCCTCCGGGGACACAGAGCTCTGGGCCCAGCCAAGTGCTGTTGTATGACACGGCCCCTTTGACGGCAGATGTGTTGGAGAGAGCAGCTGACGGGCTGGGGGCGAGTAACAGGTGGTAGCTGGGGAGCTGCCCCATCCCGTGACCAAGCCCAGCCTGTTGGTGAAGCTCCGGGGGAAGGAGCCACGTGCAGGGGCCAGGCTTGTGGGAAAGGCTTGTTAGAGACCAGGCTGCAGCGGGACTGGAGGGCAACAGGGGCCTGAGCCTGGGACAAGGGTGACCTGGAATTGCCCAAAAGGGCGGGCTTGGGCCCAGCTGGCTCTGACTGTGGCCCATCAGAGCCAGCTTCGGCCAGAGGTCAAAGAGCAGGGAATGAGGAAGTGGGGATCCAGGAGGGCACTGGGGACAGTTTCCTCCAGGATGCAGCGTGTGAACGTGATGTTACCAGGGCACAGTGCGGGGAGGGGAGGCAGTAACAGTCCTGCCCCCACCCCCGCCCCCAGGCTGCGTCCATAGGGACCATGCGGGGGACGTTTCGGGAGGGGGTTGTAGGGGAAGAGGCTCCAGGGCCCACAAGGGACTGAGTCATGGCCTCTGAGAGGCTTAAAGGGAGAGGGCAGCTTGTGGGGTGGAGGGGAGTAGGTGGAGATGGCTTGTCAGTGAGGGGCTACAGAATGGGCAGGGGCAGGGCACCGGCATGTCACTGCCCCCCACCATCGTACTCCCTCTGCCCGCCCCTCCTGCCCTGCCCCCCATGACAGGTGGCCTCGTTTTTGGACCTGGAAATATGGTAACTGTTGTTTGGGCGCTGAGGGGGCTGGGGGGCCATGGGGTGTAATGGGATGCAGAGGGGGTGGGTGGCAGGGTTGGTGGTGAGGGGGGACTTCAGGGAGGTTTGGGGACTCTGAAGGGCAACAGAGGGCCATCAGGGTGTGAGGGGGCTCAGTGGGGTGTGAGGGGGCTGGTGGGGTCTGAAAGTGGTTGGGGCATGAAAGGATGGGGGGGCAGAGTGGAGCCAAGGGGGATTTGAGGGGGCAGAGGCAATGCATGAAGGTTGCTGAGGGGCCCCTTGGGGCCATGGTGGACGGTCTGGGCAGAGTTTTGTCTGTGGCCAGGCTGGAGGGTAACACCAGGTGCCTGCCCCCTCCCCTTATCCACATGCACACCCTCTTCTATTTCTCTTGGGTTTTGCCTGGCTCTTAAACTGGACTATATAGCCCTGTGCCGCTAGCATAAAGCTTCTAGTTTCTTTTCACTAGAGAACAATCTGCATCGCATTGTGATGGAATCGGGGATCCTGGTTTTCTCTGTTTAAGAACTGCAAATTCTGATTAAAACTCCCAAAATCCACATTTTTCCACAATTAAAATGAAACAACACTAGATGTATATAGGTACAGGTTTCCCTCGATTTATGCTGGTTCTTTATGTTCTGGTGCCCTACCCATGCCATTGCCCCTCACTCCCCACCCACAGCCCCCCAGCCCTGCCGGAGGGGAACCCAGCTGCCAGGGCTATGGGGCCAGGGACCCGGGTTCATAGCTCCCTGCCCTCCCAGCAGTGCCTGAACTCCAGCTGCTGCCTGTGGGAGGCAGTGGCTGCTGCAGTGGAGTGGAGCGCAGACCTCAGCTCCCACTCTTTGGCCAGTGGCACAGCTGGAGTGGAGCCCGTGGCAGGGGTATGCAGGCAGGGTGGGTGCGGGCTGCCCCCTGCAGGTTCGAGACGCCCTGCCCAGCTACCCTGCTCCCCAGGGCAGCCACAGCCCAGCAAGTGAAACAAGGTGCAGGAGGACAGAGCAGTGCAGGGTGGGGAGGCTCAATGCCACCACCAGAAGCCCTGTGCCACAGTGGTGAGGCACCCCTGGCTGCCCAGCAGCAGCAGTGGCACAAAGTTGTGCCCTCTGCTGTTGCCAGGTGGGCCGGGGGTGCCTCGTCATGGTGGCACAGGGCTCCCAGCAGCGGCACCAAGCCTCCGCACCCCGCTCTGCCCGGCTACGCCAGGTCCTGCCCACTGGGCTGCTAAGGCCCGGGGCAGGGGGGAGGAGGACAGCAGAGCAGAGAACCCCAAGACAACACCCACAAGCCCAAATCCATCTCCACCCCACACACAGATCTGGGGGCACATACCCCCCCAACCCCCCCACCACAGAAATATGCACAGTAGCAGGGAGCCAGCCCCTGCTGTTGGTTGGCAGCAACCCCAACCTCGCCCAACTCCCTCCCTATGGGGGCCTCAATCCCACCACCCCCTACACCCAAACTTACCTGCAGGGAGTTGCTTTCCCAGCTCCTGTGTGCATGTGTATGCACGCACATGCACATGGTGGCCCCTGATTGATAGTACTCCTCCTGCTTCCCCCAGCCCCTTGCAGTTTGGAGCTCTGGCAGGTTTCCTCTTGCAGGCTTGCATTTTCCATGTTGTTCTCCGTCAAATGAGACAGTCCAGGTTTTACCACATTTTTCCGTGGCAAACAGAAAACCCAGATCCCTGCTGATCACAGCTGGCCTTCCTTAGGATGTGGTCCAGTAACTTGCTGGGTATAGAGGTAAGGCTAATGAGTCTGAAGTTTCCTGGGTCCTCCTGCTTGCCCCTTTTAAAAAGGAGCGCTACATCGGCCCTTTTCCAGTTCTCTGGAACCTGACCCATTTCTCACAATGTCACAAATACTGTTGCCAAGGGCTCCAAGATCATCTCTGCCAGTTCCTTCAGTACCCTGGGATGTTCATTAGGCCCTGCTGACTTGAGTCCATTCAGATAGTTTTATCACCTGCTTGAAGAGCATCTCATTCACCTCCTCTTCCTAATTTGGTGGCCTATAATAAATCTCCACCATTTTATCTGTGCTGCATATTTTACCTTGGATCTTCACCCATATACATTCTGCTTTTCTGTCTTCTTTCTGAAGCAGGAAACAAGTGTATGCATTTTTGACATATAAGGGAATACCGCTACCTTTTCTCCCAGCCCTGTCATCAAACTCCTAAAAGACCGTTTCAGGCTGTCCGAGCCCCCAAGGCCTGGAATACACTGCTGCCAGAGGTTGTGCAAGCACCTACTCTGGCCTCCTTTAAGAGTCAATTGGACATTTTTCTTGCTGGGATCCTGTGACTCCAGCTGACTTCCTGCCCCTGGGGCAGGGGGCTGGACTTGATAATCTTCTGAGATCCCTTGCAGCCCTAATGTCTATGAAATCTATGAAAGTTAGAGTTGGAAGGGACCTCAGGAGGTCATCTAATCCAATCTCTTGCTCAAAGCAGGACCAGCTAATCTGGCACTTTCAAATAGGGCTGGTTTACAAGCTATGAAGCATTATTCACTTAATCCTTAGGTTTCAGAACTTCTTATTCTGCGGTCCCCTTTTGATTGGTAGTAGACTCCAAGGATCAGAGTTTGAAATGAGTGTTTACAATATGATCCATCAAAAATACTGGTTCCTTGTTTCACTCACCAAAGACCATGTTTGGGCTGAAATATCTCATCTATATATGTTCTAGACCTGAAGCTTACAATTACACATTAGTGCTCATAATTGTGGGGTTTTGTGGGTATTTGGGGTTCATACTTCAGCCACTCTTACTAAATATTTCAAAAAGCATATGAAATATTTTAAACCAAAAGAAGCTCCAAAATTTGCCAAAATTTAACTCCCCAGGATAAAATTCTCCATGCCAAATGTTTCTATGGTGCTAGGCATAGTAACATAGAATGAGACCAACATCTCTTTTACCCAGTCATCCCCCATTCCTGATCCACAATGATTGTGACAAGGAATGTGGGGTAGGGGTCACCTCGCTGGGGTCACCTGACCCCAGTTGTCTTTCCTGCCTAGTGCAGGAGGGCTGGATCCGATGATCTTGCGAAATCCCTTCTAGCCCCTTACAATCTATGAATCCTAACTAGATCATTCCAGCCAGGCTTTGTCAAGCCAGGGCTTAAAAACTTCCAAGGATGGAGATTTTACCACTTCTCTAGGTAACCTGTTCCACTGCTTCACCATCCTTCTAGTCAAAAAGGTTTTATTAATATCCAACCTAAACCTCCCCTGCTGCAACTTGAGACCATTGCTCCTTGTTCTGTCTGTCACCACTGAGAACAGTCCAGCTCCATCCTCTTAGAGCCTCCATTCAGGTAGTTGAAAGCTGCTATTAAATCCCCTCTCAGTCTTCTCTTCTGCAGGCTAAACAAACCCAGTTCCCTCAGCCTCTATTTTTAGAAGTCATGTGCCCCAGCCCCTAACCATTTTTATTGCTCTCTGCTGAACTCTCTCCACTTGTCCACATCCTTTCTGTAGTGGGGGGCCCAAAACTGGGCACAGTACTCCAGGTTTGACCTCACCAGTGCAGAATAGAGGGAAATAATCTCTTCCCTCAATCTGCTGGCAACACTCCCACTATTGCAGCCCAGTATGCTGTTAGCCTTCTTGGCAACAAGGGCACACTGTTGGCTCATATTCATCTTATTGTCTACTGTAACCCCCCAGGTTCTTCACCGCAGAGCTGCTGCCTAGCCAGTCATACCCCAGGCTGTAGTGGTGCATGGGATCCTTCCCCTCTGGACTGCGTATGCTCTTGCTGAATGGTTTTGATCACCATCTCCCGTGAAACCTAGTTTTAAGACCTCCTTAATAGGTTGGTCAGACAATGCCCAAAGATGCTCTTTCCAGTTCCTGTCAGATGGATCTCGATAGCAGTCCTCCTTCCTAGAACATGTGCCTGTTATCAAAGAAGCCACAGCCTTCATGTCGACACCGTCTCAGCCACGTATTCACTTCCAGGATACGATGGTCCCTGCCTGCACCCTGGCTCTCTGTGGGAAGAATCGATGACAGCACCCACTTGTGCTCACGATCACCTCTGATCTGTTCAGTCTCATTCCTGGCAGTGCCACTGGTACTCAGGGATGCAGCCAACCTATACTTGAATCCCAGCCAGACCTCACCCCTATCCCCAGCACCACCACCCACTCCAGCCAACCTTCACTCTTACTGCCATGACAAGGCCAAACTCAAGCCAGAGATGCCCCTACCCCTGCCCAAATGCAAACACTGAACCCAACCAAGCTAGGTCCCCACAAACTACCTGTACCCAACCAACCAAGGCATTCCTAATTCAGTCACTCCCCACCCACACCCAAGTCCCTTTCTCACAGGACCCAAGAAAACACACCTGTTTCCTTGAAGACCAAAACTTGAACCCAACTGAGGTAGTGCCCTGCTCCTAACTGAAGCCCCAGGTCACAGAAAATTCAATTGCCCCTGCTCCAACTCTCCCAGGTCCCCAGACTGCAGAAAAATAAGGCTCCAGCCCCAGGGGACACCCAACCAAGCAAACCTACACCCTAACCCGAGTCTCCAAACCTAACTAGGAAATCCTGATCTCATCCTGAATCCCTAGGCAGCTCCCAACCCAGCCAGGCTTTGCCCTGACAACCTGAAGTAGCGGGTACTCTTCTCTCAAGCCCCAAAGTTCCTGGCCCTTGAGAAACCACCCTCCAGCTGAAACACCCAGTATCACCCAGTCTAGTCATCACCCCACTGCCCTGACTACATCCTCATCAAGACAAGACACCCTCATCCTCTCACGCAGGCTGCAGCCTTCTCTACCAACCACCACCCAACCCTCAATGCTGCTATCAACCCAAGCCCCTGGACCTGTCCTCCTAACCCCTAATACTAGTGATCCCAGACCCCAGACAGTCCCAGCCCCACCCCTCCAAGGACAGACTCCACCAAGGAACCCATTAAGGTGCAACACCATCTAAAACCCTAAAGCATACCCAGGAAAATCATCCCTCCCACATACCCAGCTAGGTAGACAGATGAGGTTGAACTGTCCACCTACTGTAGGCCCCAGGCTTCACCAAAACCTGCCAGGGACCCCAAAATCTATATCCAGCCTAGCCAGAACATCCCAGCAGCAGCCAACCAAGCCAGGTTCCCTCCAGGCAATTGCAACCAATGAATGTCTCCATGCCCAAGCACCAGACCCCATCCTATTTGGAGCACTGCCCTTCTGCCCACCCCCCAAGGGTTTTTTAACCAAGCCAGGGCTACAACTCCACTTCCTCACCCAAGGGTTATCTAACCAAGCCAGGGCTACAACTCCACTTCCTCATCCCCACAGGCTGTACCAACCAAACCACCAGCCACCCTTCTTCTTCACAGGCTGCACCCAAACAAGCCAACCTTAGTCACCCTTCCCAAACTCAAAGCCCAACAGTAATATATAAGGGGCAAACTGTGCTTTAATATAATTGATCAGCTATTTTGTGCATCTCTAAGGACAGAATGTTGTGACTTATTTGTAGTCCCTGTCAGTGAGCAAGCTGCAAGAGTATGTGGTTTCACCACTCAGACTTTGACAAACATTAAAGGAAACACTCCAAGACACCATGGTGCAGGTGGCACACGAGCAAGTAAAATGATTGGATGCTGGTATGGTGCAGCGGGGGACTGCAAAGGTTGCCAGGAAGCCATACATAAATTCATAGAACTTGGATGGAAGTGTGAAATGTGACTGGCACAAAGGTAATTCGTTCACTGTCAAAACCAGAGCAGCTTACCCTTAATAGATGATAAAAAACTAAGCTTCTGAAGCAAATTGGAACTGTTAGAAATCTGCTTCACAGCACTCATTTAACATCTTGCTGAAGTATTTCTCAGGATAGCCTACACCCCTGGCCAGAGGACCCTGAGAATCCTAGGACTGAAGTCTTCCTATCCCACTTGCAGCTGCACTTGCATGGTATGTGACATTGTTTACTGGGCAAGTGTGTAGTTTGTTAATAAAAATCAAACCAATGGTTACTTGGTCTTAATCTTAAACACTACTCCACGCACCAATCCCCAAGTTATTCCCTCAATCTCTAACACAACCCCTAATTGCCCTCCTCCTCTCCCCAAACACAAGGGCTACATGAAAACATACCTCCCTGGGCTTGAAAACAAACCTCCAAGCCTCCTAGGCCCAAGGCTGCAGTTAATATAACCAGCCCATCCCCACCAGGTCCCCAAGCTGCACCAACCAACCAAGCCAGGACATCACCTGACATCCCCTCTTCCCCTAACGAAACCCATTTTGTCACCTGAACCTCGGAGCCAATCCGGGCTGGCCTGAAGCATCCAGCATAGCCTATTTCTCTGACCACTCTGTGTCACTGGGGTGGCCAGCCAGGGTCACTGACCCTCCACTTCTCCTATATTAACCCTTGCCAACAAATGCGAAGTGTCCAAGAAACAGGATTGAACCTGACCAACAGTGCGGTGGTTCACTCCAGCTTGCTTCTTGACTCTGCTCTTTGCTTGACATCCCCACTACAACTCTGCTTCCTCCAAGCTTCTTAACTTGAGTCCCTCCTAAATCCCACTCTTGGGATGTTGTTTTGGCTTCATTATCCATTTGATCCTCTGATTCCACCCGCCCACTCTGACCCTGGTCAGCACTTCAATCCCCTAGTGGCCCCAGGTCACCATCCCAGCTTGACACCCATGCCATCAGGGCCCAGGGCTTCACCCCACAGCACAGGGACCTCCACCCATCCCAGAGTTCAGCCACATGCAACAAATCAGGAGACCTGAGGGACACCACTAGCCACTTCACACCAGGATGACATGAATTCATTCATGAAAACTCTCTGGGTTCTACCCTGTAGCCAGTTTCTCACCCACCGAACCATCAAGCTGAGCCCACAATCGTCCAGTTTTCCCACAAGGATATCGTAGGATACTAGATCAAAAGCCTTTTGGAAGTCTAGGTATATAACGTCTACTTTGTCTCTCTTGCCCAGGCGGTGAGAGACCTGCTCAGAGAAAGAGATAAGATTGGTAAGACAGGACCTACCCGTGACAAAGCCGTGCTGGCTATTGTTCAGAATCTTACCTTCCGCGAGCATATCGCACATAGATTTGTTAATGAACTTTTCCAGGATTTTCCCTGGGATAGCTGGTAGGTTGATTGGCTTATAGTTGCCTGGATTCTCCCGCTTCCCCCTCTTGAAGATGGGCACAATGTTGGCCCTCTTCCAATCCTCAGGGATCTTCCCTGCGCGCCACAAATTTGGAAAGAGCTTTGCCAGTAGTTCTGTGATGACCCCAGCCAGCTCCTTCAGTACTCTTGGATGGAGTTCATCCGATCCCGCTGACTTACAAATGTCTAACTTTTCTAGTTGGTATTGCACCTGCTCAGCATCCAAAATGGGGAGGCTGACAGTCCCGCCACGTCCCCTATGAGCCTTATCTCACTTGACTTTCCCCAGGGTCTGGTGAAATACTGAAGCAAAGTAGGCATTCAGGAGTTTGTTTTTTTCCTGAATTTTTTCCCAAGGCAGGCTCTTGCAGTGCTTTGCACAGAAAGATTTCCCACCCAAATGCCCCAGTGTCCTGTGCAGGGGAGGTGGTCAGCACCTAAAAACCCCTAAAACTGCATCTCTCTCAAGCAAAGTAGCCAACAATCCCCCCACAAAACGCAACCTGGCAATGATCCAAGAAAATAAACTGTAAATCTTGTCCTAAAACGCCACCTGGCAGTAAAGTATTACTGAAAGGGCAGGAGGGTAACATTGTTATGATGTGCCCCCTAGCGCATTTCATAGATCTCATAGACATTCGGGCTGGAAAGGACCCCGGCGGATCATCGAGTCCAGCCCCCTGCCCCAGGGGCAGGAAGTCAGCAGGGATCATAGGATCCCAGCAAGATAAGTATCTAAATGTGTCTTGAAGGCATTCAAAGTGTGTGCTTGAATCAGCGGCAGTCTATTCCAAACCTTGGGGGCTCGGACAGTAAATAAGTTCTTCCTTATGTCCAGCCTGAATCGGTCGCAGCGGAGTTTGTGACCATTTGATCTTGTTATCCCTTGGGGCGCTCTGGTGAACAGATGTTCCCCCAGATCCTGGCGAGCACCACTGATAAACTTATAGGTGGCCACGAGATCGCCCCTGAGCCTGCGCTTTTCCAGGCTAAGAGTCCCATGGCTCTCAGCCGCTCATCATAAGGTCTGTTTTCCTGACCTCTGATCATGCACATGGATCTCCTCTGCACTTGTCATATTGAATGTAATATTTGAATGTTTGTAATAGTTGCCCATTAGCCAGTTCAGGAAGAAGACAAGATTCATCTTCTTATCTAGGCCATTGTTTTGGTCTACATGCAGAAGGTCCTGACTTTGCTCAAAGTCTTAACTCTTGAATTTTATCTTTAGAGGCCTTTAACAAAGTTAACCTAAAAATGACCCTTAAGCAAACATCCCACATTCCGAGAAATCAAACCCTAGGGCCTTTGAAAAAATTGGAAAGAAAAGGTCACTTGCAGTGGTATGGAAGTTCCCCAAAGTAATTAAAATGGTCAAGAAAATAAACTGATTACCAAGCAAAAGAATCTGTTAAGTAAGATCTGAGCCCAAATTTGGGAGTAGTGACAGGTTTGGGTAGGAGGGGCCGAAGACGGCAACTCACTCAATAAAAACTGTAACCTACTGTCCCAATTTGGAG
>NW_005842882.1:455306-458324 GCF_000455745.1 Alligator sinensis
AAAATAATAGTATTGATTCAAATTTAACTTTGAGTTGTAATTGTAATTGTTTGGGAAGGAAGTACATTTGGAGCATTGTTTCTGATATATGTAGTTATTGTGTTCTTAATGTTTGTGGTATTTCTTAAAGCTAAGCAGTGTTATATGCATAGCAAAGAATTTTAAAATAAAATTGTGTTGTATGAATTAAGTGTGTAATCATTGTGAAATCATGCAAGTAGCTAAAAATTGGGATTTTCTCTATTCCATAACCCACTAGAGACAGCAGTCTCTCAAGCTTCTCCACATCCTTTTTGAATTGTGGAGCCCAAAACTGGACACAGTACTCCAGCTGCGGCCTCACCAAGGCCGAGTACAAGGGGAGAATGACGTCCCGGGATTCGCTTGAGAAGCATCTATGGATGCAAGCCAGCGTTTTGGTCGCTTTACTAGCCGCAGCATGACATTGAAGGCTCATGTTCATCTTGTGGTCAATCATGACCCCCAAGACCCTTTCATCTGTAGTGCTAGCCAGCGTAGCACTGCTGAGCCTATAAGCATGCTGCAGGGTTTTCCTCCCAAGGTGGAGAACCTTGCATTTTTCGGTGTTAAACACCATCAGGTTCTCATCTGCCAACTTCATGAGCCCGTCAAGATCTGCCTGGATCACCCTCCTGTCCTCAGGTGTGGATGCTTTACCCCAGAGTTTGGTGTTGTCAGCAAACTTGGCAAGCCTGATTCTGACACCAATGTCTACATTTTACTAATTATAGCATAATAAGCCATTACGTGGTAAATAAGGTCTACATTACTTCATTAGTCATTGTAAATTAAGAAAGCAAAAACACCCCAGGAACATCTTTAGCGGGTAAAAGCCGATTATGTGGGCAAGCGCCCCATAATGGCAAGTAAACAGGTAGTGGTCAGTATCACTGGAGTGCATACATTCAGCACATACAGTCCCCTCCCCACCTCTGAAGGCCTCCCCAAGAACCAGCCTTTAGTCCAGGGTCACTTTATGCAGGTCTCTAGGCTGGGGATCCCATGCAGTGGATTTGTGATTCATCTGTGCTGTGCAGGGGCTTCCCTCTGGCTCCATTCATTCTTGGCTCTCCCCTCTCTCCATCCAAGCTGGGCTCTCTGGCCTTTAGCCAGCATGGACTGAGTGTTCACTTCCTCCTTCTGCTGCCCATGAGGTCTCTGGGATTTGCAGTCCAGAATCACAGCAGCATGACTATGCTTATTATTGGGTTGCTTATCATTTCCTCTTCCTGGCTGCACCCAGTGCCTCTGGAATTTGTAGTCCATGGTCACGACCAGCAGGACTCTGCAGGGTTGTTCACCTTCTCTTACTCACTCATATCACATTTCCAATGCACACAATGTATTATAGTACACAACCCATACATTACATTGCAAGCCCAAATAGCTGAGACCGGAGCTGCTCAGAGACTGAAGACCAATGTGTTGTGCAGCAAGGCTCAGGGGCTGGAGGAGTTCCTCAAATGTGGCTCCAGAACCAATCAGAGGGAAGGGGCTGAGAGTCAGCTAGCCTTGATTATTAGTGGTAACTGGGACAGGGCGCTTACCAAGGGCTGCAGGGCAGGAGCCTGCCTGAGCCTTACAGAGCTGATCCAGTCTACAGCACAGGAGTCTTGGATTTGCAACAGATGCTCTCAGCTACAGATGTGAGAGGCCTGAAGGGAGACTCCCAGCACTCCCTGAAGAGGGAGGCACCACGGCTCCCAGCAGGTGCAGTGGCATGTCTGGGAGTGGTCTTTGTCACTGAAGAGCTTGGAAAGGAAACCTGTGAGAAATCAGGTTCAGTGGAGCTAAGTGCAGGATTTTTTAAAATGTTATATTTCCCAAGGGAAACTGAACATGTTCAGGGGAATCTGAGTTTTTAGGCAGTTCTCAGCCACAAATAACAGTCCTGACAGCTCTGAAAAGCACTTGGCTGACAGCAGGTGCACTGAGAAGTGCTGGGGACCTTGGATTCTTGGGTAGTGGCTTAAAACAGTTTTCAGCAGACAATCATAGACATTTCCCAGAAAGGAAACGCCCCAGTGTGAGCCCAGCTCTGAGCTCAGGGAAGCGAAACTAGCCCTGTCCCCTCTCAGATCACAGCTATGCCCGCTGACAGCTCTGTACAAAGCCTCCGGGATGCAGCAACCTGCTCCATCTGCTTGGACTTCTTCAGGGATCCAGTGATGATCATGGGCTGTGGGCACAACTTCTGCCAAGCCTGCATCACCCAGTGCTGGGAGGGGGCTGAGACAGATGTCACCTGCCCCCAATGCAGACAGACCTTTCCCCAGAGGAACCTGGGTCCAAACAGGCTGCTTGTGAATATTATAGAACTAGTCAAGGGCCTAAGTGAGCGGTCAGCTGCAGGAGCCAGCGGGAAGATGGTGTGTGAGGAACACAGGGAGACTCTGAAGCTCTTCTTCAAGACAGACCAGATACTGATGTGCTTAATCTGCCAAGAGTCCCAGGCGCACTGAGCTCACCCTGCAGCTCCCATCCAGGAGGCTGCCCAGCACTGCAAGGTACGGGGACATGGGCATGGTCCAGTTGTGCAGCCGGGTGGGACTTACGCTTCCCGTTTAGTGCTGGATCTTTCTCTCCCAGGGCCACTGCACAACTGCATCGCTGCATGTGGAGCAGGGTAGATTAAAAAATCAATAATTTTTTTTTAAATCAGATTTTTTTATTTAATTGTATTTTTATTTTTTCCTTAAGATGCATTTTTTTTGGTAAAAAATCCCTATATAAAGATAGCTTTAATTTAAGATATGCTAAACTTCACAGATATCATCATGGAATAGGGATTATAACTTCTAATTATATACTGTTTGAGACAATATATTGATGTAACCTTTTTAGAAAAGTTTTATAAATAGGTCACAGACCATAGACTATATTAGGGGCCCAGGCTTATCATAGAATCATAGAATCATAGAAGTCGGGTCGGAGGGGACCTTGCAGATCTTCATGTCCGACCCCCTGCCTGGGCAGGAAGAAAACTGGGCTCAAATG
>NW_005842882.1:458789-469635 GCF_000455745.1 Alligator sinensis
CTGGTTACTACTGCCCAAGTGCAGCACCCTGCACTTGTCAGTATTGAAATGCATCCTGTTTTTGTTAGCCCACCCCTGCAACCTATCCAGGTCTTTCTGCAATCTTTCCCTCCCTACTAGCGTGCCCACCTCACCCCAAATGTTGGTATCAGCAGCAAATTTGAACAGGTTGCTTTTCACCCCGTTGTCCAAATCGCTGATCAAGAAATTGGACAATGCGGGCCCAGGGACCGAGCCCTGGGGGACACCACTGCCCACTTCCCCCCAGGTCGAATATGACCTGTCCACCACCACCCTCTGAGTACGACCCTTCAGCCAATTTGCAATCCATCTGACTGTGTAGGCATCGATGCCACAGTCGCCTAGTTTTTTAATGAGGATGGGGTGGTCGACAGGGTCAAAGGCCTTGCTGAAGTCCAGAAAGACTACATCCACAGCGACACCTGCATCCAATGCTTTTGTGACCTGATCATAAAAGGCAATCAGGTTAGGCAAAAAGGCAATTATGGGGCTTCCAGAGGCTCCTCTATAGATTAGTAAAGATTAAATACAACCACTCTACCCAATGGGACTCTGTGATGCTTAGTTTCAGTTCTCAAACTGTGGATTTGTCTCTCCAGAGATAACATCCCTGTTAACAGCAATATATAGAGATGAGAGATAACAGACATGATGATTACCTGTCCATCAGCCCTATTATCACTCTGCAAGTTTGTGTATACAGAGTCAAGCCCTTACTTTTCTCTAAGGCAGTGGTTCCCAATTTGTGGTATGGGTACCACCAGTGGTCTGCAGACAAGCTGTTAGTGGTACGCGTTAGGAGATTTATTATAATTACTTTATATGACAAAAATTTGCTGGTGGCACTTAAGGTTGTATCGTTTTAAATTAGTGGTGTGCAATCTGTCAGAGTTTGGGACCTGCTGCTCTAATGCTATGGACAGAAGTTACAGACAAAGCAGTTTAAGTCATCAGAAACTGTTTTAAACCTGTAACAGAACAGAAGTTCAGTACACGTAAACCTGTTTCAAAATGGCTGAAACTGGTTTAAGAGAAACCTGGTTGAATGTACTATCAGGCTTAACTGATTTGGGTTAAACCGGTTTATGAAACTTCTGTCCCAGACCCCTTCCTGGTTCAAGTTAAATCACAGTGCCTCAGCATGTTTTCCAGCCCTGAGCTGGGCTGAGCTGTGTGCTCCAGCAGAGAACGGTTGGGGTTGGGGAAGGCAGGGACTGTCCCCGCCAGACAAACCCAGCTGGGGTCTGGGTACAGGGAGGGAGGTTAAACTTCCCTTCCTCCAAGTACAGAGCTGATCTGCCCCGCTAAAAACTTACTCCTGGCTGCGACTGTCAGAAGCACCTGGAAGCAGGAAGAGGAAGCGATGAGCAACTCTGCAGAGTCTGACTGGTGTGATTCTGGACTGAAAATCCCAGAGACCTCAGAGGCAGCAGGAAGAGGAAGCAAAAACACAACCCATGCTGGCTACATGCCAGAAAGTCATGCTGTAGTGCCCCCCAGCTTCTGGCCTGAGCCACTGCAGACATGTTGCTGCATTTTCTGAAAAAAAGTAAATGTCTGTCCAGTTGTTTCTCAGTTTAATCTCTGCAGCTTAGACTAACCTGCAAACACTGAATTGATTCAGTCTCAGGCTTTTTAACTCTCTGTGCTTAGCCTAAAAGTACAGTTTCAAAAAGTTAAATGAATAAAGGATATCAAATAACAAGAATGCACTTTTTGTAGAAAACAATGATTGACTAATTACTTACATCATGATTTAAATAGATTTGATTTAAATCAAATCCACCCTGACGTGGAGGGCAGTTTTGTGGAAGCCTCTGTGCAAACAATCCTATTGGAAGGAGGCAAGAAGGACTGAGTTATCTTTTTCATCAAATCCTTCTGTTTCAAACCAGATGAAGCAGGGAAACCACTCCCCTGGCTCTGGACATACAAAGCAACTGAACCTTCTCCAATGTCACCACAGGCAGGAATGACTCACAGTTGTGTGTGAAGGACTGTGGTTTGAAACCAGGGGGCACCAGGCACCAGTTCCCTTCATTTGTTACAAGTGTCCCTGGTAGCTGCCTGGAGACTCCTTTGGGGTCAGGGAGGGATTGTAGTGCTTTGATAGACTCTATTTCCCCTTCTACAGAGACCCGAGTGGCATACTTTGGAAGGCAGGTCCTGCTCACAGGATCTACCACTAGCAGTGACTTCCCAGGCCATGAGCTGATGCTCACATCAGTGTGAAAGTCTCAATAATATGTGTCGCTTTGGTGCTCTCAGAGGGCGCTTCAGGGGCTAATGATGGGTTCAGAAGTGAAGTGGTATAACCGCCCCAGTCCAGAGAGTGTGGCCAGGAGCTCCTTTTGCATCTAAGCACCTCCTTTTCCTGTCTCTATCCAGGCCTGGCTAGCAAGTTCTGTTCTGCGCTGATTCTGCATTAATGCTGCTCTTTTTGAGGCATCCAACTGTAGCCGTAGCTGTAAGTGTACTGCTGGTGATACTTCAGGACTGGTGCCTCACTTCTGAGTCTCTTCTTTTCCACGTATGGAGACCAGATTTGTGGCTCCTCCTGCTTGGATCCCTAAGCCTGGTTGGCACACTGGCATATCGACCACTGTGGATTCCATGCTGTATTGTTGTCTGTTCAGCACACGTCACTGAAAGTCTGCACTTCCCACTGGTTGTAGTATTGCTTTGTGGCACATCCCCAGGACCTATGAACAACTCATGCCTCCTGAGCCTGGGGGGGCATGGTGACCACTCACAGGTGGTGGTGGCAATGTCGGCACTGGGGGCGTGGCGGCAGGTGAGCAGGGACCACCCACAGGCTGCTGTGGTGACATCGCTGGTGAGGGTGGGCCAAACTGGGACCACTTGCAGGTGTCGGCAGCAGGGAGGGAGGGTGGTGAGCGGCAGGCGGTGAGTGGGGACCGCCCACAGCTGCTGGCAGCTGCGTCAGCAGTGAGGAGGGCGGCAACCACCTGCAGAAGCTGGTGGCAGCTTCAGCGGCAGCCAGTCTCAGGGGGGGCACATGCCTCTTGTGTGTCCCCCCTATATGTCACTTATGCCAGGACCTGCTCCGTTCTTCTATCTGCTCTTCCTGCTGGGCAGCAGCTGGCTCCACAATCCAGCTGCAAGCTGGCTGCTTACTGCTCCAGCTGTATTAAGTGCACACTATTCAGTGCTGCAGCTTCCAACTAAGGGGTGCGCTATGGAGAGCTGCTGGTCCAGCCTGAGCACATGGAGTTTCCTGGTGTCGTGCTCACAGCGCACCCTCAGACAGCCCTCTTGGTTATGGTGTGGGGAAAACACTCCCGCTTCTCTCCACAAAGGAAAACTGACCCAAGGAATTTTCCTTTCCTCAGGAACAAATTCAGACTCAGCTGCAGCTTCTTAGGGGAGAGAGGAAGAGGCTTGAAGAACTGAAAGGGAGTGAAAGTCAGAAACACCAGGAATATCAGGTGGGTGCTGCTGAGGTCAGGCTGATGTAAGGGAGGAAGGAAGGGACATCTCCTGCTCTGCGTGCTTGCTGGAGCAGTGTGTGTCATTTTGTGACTGTGTACTGCAGTGTGTGGTGGCAGGTGCACGCAGCCAGGCCTTGGAAACCAATTCATCAGTGATGAGCAAGGATCCAGGTTTTCTGTTTGCTGTAGAAAAACCTGGATTTTCTCATTTAAAGGAGAAAAACGTGGGTTACAGCAGGTTTCCCTTTGCAGGCTGACAGAGTTCTAACCTGCAAGGGGCTGCTTGGGGCTGGGGGAAGTGGGAGGACGGTGAACACGGATGGGGGTACTACATGCATGTAGCAGCCAGGCAGCACAGTGGGGAGCAGCAGGTACGTCTATTGGGGGCTATAGGCAACGTGGAGGGAAGGGGGTTTGGGGAGAGATTGAAGGGGGTGGTAGCAGTTCTCATGGAGCCCCCACACTGAGAGAAGGAGTGGGGCAAGGTGGGCTGCTGTGGCTGGGGCTGGTACAGGAAACCTGGGGCCTGGGACCAGGGCAGGAATTTGAGATCATGGGCCCATCCGGGGGGGGGGTTGGGGTAGGGGCGAGTAGGGGTGCTGGCTCCCCACTGTTGTGCATATTCCCAGGGAGAGGTTGGGCACCATAGGTGACGTGTCAGAGGGGCATGGGGGCGCACTTGTCCTTCCAGATTTCTGCATAGGATGGGACTGCAGCTGACCAGATCAGCATGGGCAGGAGTTGCCCCCAAGGCCCAACAGGCGGCACCTGGCATGGGAGGGCAGAGCAGGGCAGCAAGAGTCCTCGCCGCTGCCACTACCCCCTTACCAGCTGCGTTGCCAGCAGCACAAGGAGTAACAGACTGAGAGGGGTGGGGAGCACACTGTCCTCACCTCCTCCTGCCCCAGCCTCTTGCATGCCAGGCCATGACTCTAACCTGCCACCATGGCTCAGTCACCACTGCTGCTCCCCTCAAGCCACCCACACTGCCCCACACTTTGCCTCCCCTTCAGATTAGAGCCATGGCCTGGCGTGCAAGCAGCTCGCATTGGGTGGAGGTGAGGGCAGTGAGGTCTGCCCCTGTTCTCTTACTCCTCACACTGCTGGTGACACTAAACCAGCTGCGGGGGCACCAAGTCTCACCACCCCACTCTGCCCTCTCACACCGGGTCCTGCCTGCTGGACTATGGAGGCGGCTCCTGCCCATGACCATCCAGCCAGGGTGCAGCCCTGTGCCCTACTGTGGGTGCCAAAATCACAAATCGGTGGGGGCGCATCTCCACCATTTCCCCTCCAATGCTTATGGCATTGCCTATAGTCAGGCCCCCCACCGCCCCACACACTTCCACCCTGCCCAACATACACAACCCCTGCCTCACACAAGCACCCCCTTCCCCACACGCTGGGGGCCTGGGGCCTGGGGGCCAAGGGCAGTAGATCAGGAGTGAGGGGCACCAGTAGGGCTGAGGGGTGGGGGGGCTGCAGGTTGGGAGTGAGGGACATCAGCAGGGCCAGGTGGCAGCAGGTCAGGGATGAGGGCTACTGGCAGGGCTGAGGGGCTCATGGCTGGCGAATGAGGAGCACTGGCATATCAGGGCAGATCAGCACCACACCGAAGCAGAGGGGACAGCTGCAGCTGGACTCACATCTGGGTGAGCGAAGGGGGCAGGGGCAGCTCTGATTTTCTATGATAAAAAAACCAAAAACAAAGGCCAATGTATATAGCTATGTAAAATGTATTTTATTATAATAATTGAAGCACTGGTAGGCTTCTAAATGGCTTTAATATTGTAATATGTCAATAAAACATTGTGTTCAATTGATTCCTCTGTGTGTGTGTGTGTGTGTGTGTGCACGTGTGTGTAAAAATGTGATTTTGGGGTTTATGTCGAGTATATTTCATTTTTAAACAGAGAAAACCAGGATCCCTGGTGATGGGAGGGAAGCTTTCCTTGCTGAGAGCCATTGACTTCTCCCCACCATAAGGTCCTAGCCCTCAGAGCTGCAGAGAAAACCACTGCAACATAAATAAAGAGATCTCAGGCAGGGCCCAAGACCTGAGCAACCCCCAACTCTATTCCAGTCGATGGGAGGTCGGGGGTCCCAGCTGTGCGGACAATCAGGCCACAGGATTTTACAAACCATGCCCTGACCCAAAAGGGCCTGCCCTCCCTGGCATAGTTTCTCTCTCTTCCTGGCAGCAAAAAGCAGCAGCCGAGAGGCAGAAGATTGTGGATGAATTTGAAAAACTGCGCCGGTTTCTAGAGGAACAAGAACGACTTGGGCTGGCAGAGCTGGGAGAGCTGGAGAGGGGGATTGAGAAGAGACAGGGGGAGACTGTCACCCAACTTTCTGAGGAGATTTCCCATCTCAGCAGCCTGATCAGGGAGCTGGAGGGGAAGTGCCAGCAGGCAGCCAGTGACCTCCTGCAGGTGAGGCGCATGAAATGCCTCTAATGCTAGTGCAGGGGAGGGAAAGGCCTAAATCTTGGGTCTGCCAGGAGCAGGTGTGTAACTGAGGAGGGGCAACAAGGGCAAGAGCCCCAGACAGTCACATGGTGGCAGTGATGAAAGATGCAGAATAACAGCCCCAGCTGCTGCTGCCCTGTATGATTCCACTGCCCTGGGTGCATGGCTGCCCTATTATAGCTCTTGGGGATCACTAAATTGGGGCTCGTAAAGGGGCTGAACGTTCCCCAGATCCTTCTGTGTGCAGCATTCGGAGTCTGAGAATAAAGTGCGTCCGCTTGGGTAGTGGGTCCCCAGGGTGTGGCGCATGGCATTGAGCTCACTTTTCTGTTTTTTTCTCTCCTTTAGTACATCAGGAGCACGCTGAGCAGGTACGTGGCTCCACCTCACTCCCCATACAGGGAAGGGTCTTGGAGACAATGCAATGGGCACATCTCTGCAGGGCACCACAGCACAGCAAGCGCTGGGACTGTCCCTGAGGTAGGAAGGATGAACCTCCTCCTTCTCTTCTCCTCAGGGTAGTGATGGCTTTGGGCACTGGCAGCCTAAAGACTGTAGAGCTGTAATTTGGGCCTTCCCCCTCTTGTCCCTGGGGAATCAGTCCTGGCCACCAGAGCTTGAGCCAACTGCCTGTGAAGTCTCAGCTCCTTCCTGATCCCAAGAAATGTCCTGGGTATTTCCGAGCTGAAGAACACTTATCAGTCCCTGCTGGGGGAGCTGCCACTGCTACTGCCTGTGCTGCCCCCGCGGGTGAGGCACATGGACAGAGTCCGTCTCCAGGTCCCTCCATTGACCCAATGCTATTACCTTGGAGCTGAATTCCAAAAGGGAAATCAAATAACACGGACTAGTTTTTCCCAGGTGCAAGAAGGAGAAGTTCCAGCTGCCAGAGGGGACTTGTCCAGAGCTGAAAATGAGATTTAGCATCTTGTCTGGAAAATATCTAGCTCTACAGGAGACTTTGAAGAAGTTTCAAGGTACTGAGCAGGGGGCTGTGAAAGGGAAGAGGGAAGTCCCCTTATTGAGGGGGAAGAGACAAGCAGTTGGTTTGTGTTTGGAGCCTACGTCTTTTTTATTTGCGGGAAAAAGTGAACGTCCTGGGCTGATATTACAGGTCGCAAGAATGAAGCCATGAGGAAAGGGTCTTTCTGTGCCTCTGGGCACATCACTGATGAACCAGAGCTCCTCAGGGACTCTGTGTCCAGGCTGCAGAGCTGCAGGGCCCCTGCTGCTCCAGTGCTGCTCAGCACAGGCACCTGGAGCTGGGGTGCTGGGAGCTGTGGGGCTTTACCCCACTCACAGCCAGGCCCCAGCACCTTGTGTCAGGCCATCAAAGAGCCTAAATTAAGCATGAAGCAGGTTTTCATGTTTGGATCCTGCTGGCTTGGGCCCAGGGAGTGCAGGGAGGGAGGGTTCCTGACAGGCCAGGAGAGGAGCTGGGAGGGAGCAGAGCAGGCAGGTGGGCTGTGATGTAGGTGAAGCTGCCCCTCTGGTATTCTGCACCCCAACAGAGGCCACTGGAGTAGAGGGCAACTCTGTATGGACTCCTGGACTTCCCCAGCCCATGCAAACCCTCCCTGTCGCCTCAGCCAATGTACAAGAGCATTGCAAATCTTATCCCTTTGCCACAGGCTCCCACTCCAACCCCACTGCTTGTCCCTTTCTGCCACTGCGTGGCTCCTCCCCAGTGTCTAATGGAGCAGGATGGGCTCCTCAGTGAGCTCCCCTGGGTCCGTGGTTGTTACATTCCTCCCCCCTCCTCTGCCTGCACCTGCACCTGCAGCTCCAGCTCCTTCCTTCCCTGTCCTGGGAGAGGAGGCCCCTGTTGCAGGGGAGCAGGAAGATGTGGAGGCAACTTCTACAGCAACAGTCCCAGCAGCAGGGAGAGGAGCTGCCCCAGTGTTTCTGCTCAGTCTCAGGGGCTCGGGACCGAGACAGATCCTAGCCTGTAGCATGAACCAGATTTTATTTTTATTTAAGGAAAATGTTTTGTGTTCCAAGCCAAATCAGCCAAATCAATTCCAAATCCATGAGTTATTCAAGAACCATATGTGGCCCTACTACTGGCAAACATCCTCTACTGCTGCCTACAGCTTCAGATGTTTCCAAATCCTTTGGTGGGCATCTTACGTGCAGGCCCAATCCCAGAGACTTGGGGTTCAGATGCCCCCAAGTTTCACTTGTGCTCAGCTGTATGGCCACAGGAGCAAGCTAGGAAGGAGTCTTCCATTTCCATAAAGCCAAGCTCTTCCAACTGGAAATGAAAGTGGGAAACTGCCACAATATGGCCTGGTTAACTATACATTAATTCTGTGGGTACTACCCCATGCCAGAAAAGTGGTTGTCCCTAGCGACTAGGAAAACGGCCTTAGTGGTCATGGTATATCCCCTGTAGCATAAACCAGACACCAAAGGTCTAATGTCGGTGCTCCTTTCCTTTACAGAGGCTCTGCCGTCCGAGCTGGAGAAGGGCAGGGGGGAACCACAGGCATCGCACACAAAGGGTAAGCGCTGGGGAGCTGGTCTTGGCTTTAACAGAACGATCCCACAAAACCCACAGCCGCCCCTCATACAAGGGTTAAACCCTTGCCCAACCCAGCACTGAAGCCCCCTGTGCTGGGACCTGGGGTGTTTGGGCTGGGATTTTCCTGTCTTTGTCTATGGATTTGCTGCTACCTCCTCCCTTTCCTCTGGGGCAGGGGTTCTCCCCAGCGCCAGGCTGATGAATTTCTGGGCTGTCTGTGCTCAGCTTCCTGGGCCCAGGGCAGGGCAGCTCCTGCCTCTGTCCCAAGCAGGATGGAGCTACTGGGGAGCATAGGTGGCAGAAGGCTGGAGCTAACGGGGCTTAGCCACTGCAAACACAGGCAGCAAGTAGGGCCGCAGGTTGTCCCAGGTACAGGCCCTGCATTTGCTGTAGGCCCCGCACCCTGCTACAGTCATCTATGCCGGGGGACATGTGCCCCCAAGATCTGTGCATAGGGTGTAGGCGGCTGCCGCTGCGGGCTGGGCTCTACGCCCAGCTGCCTTTGCTGCTGCTGTGGGAGCCGCGTGATGTGATGTGCCTGCTGCCACCAGGCAGGTAGGGGATGCGGCGTAGTCAGTGCGCAGCAGGCACGTGGCGTCGCACAGCTCCTGCAGCAGTGGCAAAGGCAGCAGGGTGCACAGCCCAGCTTGCAGCAGCAGCTGCCTCCACCCCACACACAAATCTGGGGGGCACATGTCCCCCATGCCTGTCCCAGGGTTGCACACAGCAACTGGAGCCCCCCTTGCCTCTGGATGAGCCGCCCGGGCTTCGACTGTCCCATGACCCACCCTGGGGGACCTGTTCACCCCAGACCGTGCACCTGCCCCACTCCCTCCCTCACTGCTGCGGCCTCGATTCCCCTCCCCACCATGCCCCTTCCTTCTTCCCACCCGCCCCTTCCCCTCCACAGACTTACTTGGTGTGGGGGGCGGGACGGGTGCATGGGCATGCCCGCACATGCCAACTCAGCCCCGCCGCGGTAGTATTTTCTCCCTCAGCCTATGCTGGGATCAGGGAGGAACGGCCTCGCCTGTCCCCGGGCTGAGCTCTGCCCCAACGCTGCGATTCTCTCTCCCAGTGACGGTGACTCTGGATCCAGACACGGCTCATCCTGACCTTGTCCTGTCTGCGGATGGGAGAACTGTGAGATGGACAGAAACATGGCAGGATCTGCCTGGCCATCCTGAGAGATTTGACGCTGAGCTCTGCGTGCTGGGCTGGGAGGGATTCACCTCCGGGAGACACTGCTGGGAGGTGGAGGTGGGGAAGGGGGGCACCGGCATGGGGGTGGCCAGAGAGTCTGTGAGGAGGAAGGGACTGATCAACCTTAGCCCCGAAGAGGGGATCTGGGCTGTGTGGTGCTGGGACGATCAGTGTGAGGCTCTCACGGCTGCTACTCCCACCCCCCTGTCCCTGCCCCGGGCGCCCAGAAGGGTGCGGGTCTGTCTGGACTGCACACTGGGGCGGGTGTCGTTTTTCGATGCTGACACTGAGGCCCTGATCTTCGCCTTCCCGCCGGGCTCGTTGGCAGGGGGCAGGATCCGGCCCTGGTTCTGCCTGTGGAACGCGGTGTGGAGGGCCGGCGCCCAGTTCAGACTGTGCCATTAACTGGGGGGCGGGCAGGAACATCTGGGGAATGGAACATCCCATGTGGAAAAATGGGCTGCTCTGGCTTCCCCTTCTCTCTGACCCCAGATGAACCCCCTCTCCCAGCCCCCAGCCCCTCCTCTATGCCCCTGGGAGCTGCCCAGGTGAAAGGTGCCGTCTGCACAGACAAGCCCGTCCCCTTGCAGCGGGTGGCCCCAGGCCGGTCTGTCCCTGCACTCGGTGGCTCTGGAGGACTCGAGCGAGGCCACCAGAACAGACCCTTGGGGATGTGGAATCAAAAAAAATATATGCCTTAAACTTTGATTATTTTAGTTATAAGATGACATAACCGCTTTGTGGAGAATTGCTGGCTCTGTATAGTAGAACAGATAAGAGAAAGTGTTTGTTCTTTGTAACTCCTCTGCAACTGCTTCGCTCACCGCGGCCTTGAAGATAGCAAAAAAGTATGTACAACTCTGATTTCCAGGTGCAAGAAGGAGGTTTGTGAACTAACCTCGCCTCCCCCATTAGTTCCCATCCTGATTACAGCAAAGAAATAATGAAGTAATATTATAGCCGCTTTTCATGCTAATGTCACTATATGATCACATGAGTTGTAAGCAACTGTTAAAAAGTATATAAGCCTCCTGATTTTGCTCTTGGGGGGGAACCCCTTCCAAGTGCTTGGGAAATCCATGTCACTTTGGAATCCCCCCTACAGCTGTAGTTTCTTTTGAATAAAAGCTTCTGCTGACCTGACCCAAAAGTATGCTGCGTGTGTTTCCACGACAAAA
>NW_005842882.1:475563-483374 GCF_000455745.1 Alligator sinensis
TTTCTGGTGCTGGTTATGTTTGTTGTTAAAATTCTTTGTCCCTCCTGTATCTAAAAATGGCACTGATATCCTTATATATCACACTTGGGTATCTCAGTATCACCCAAGGGGGGTGGGAGAAAAATTTGTACTTGCAGATCTCCCGTACGGTGGCTCAAGCTGGAAATAAAAGTGACTGCTGGATATGCTCTCACAGCCCAGCGCACCTACAACAAGGAATCCCAATGATCGGAGTACCAATATCCCTCCGGCAATGGGGAACAATAAACGGCGGCTTCGTTAGACACTACTCGTTAGCTGCCCATCGGTCCGCTCCTAAAGAATGGAGGGCCGCCCCTGCTAACTGGATAATCTCCCCAAGAGTAGAGGCGCCTTTCTGTTACAGATCCAACAACACCGGAGCTTATAATAAAGCCACACCTGTAGGACACTACCCTCATTGCCTAACTACTCTAGATTATAGCCCCAATAGCACCAGTGGAATCCTGTTGGGTAATGTACCCTCTCTCAATTGTACAGGATTCATGGTCTACAACTTTTCTAAGGAACCTCATGTTGCTCTCATTGCAAACAGATCGGAATTTTACATTGACTCCAATTTTACTTCTTGTAATATATCTCGGTCCAGCAGGATAACAGCTGAACGTGGTCCGTCCTATACGATGCATATTAATCGAAAGTGCCGGATATGGCACAACACCTGTCGAGATTTGAGTACCCTTTCTGCCCCAGGCCTTTACTGGCTCTGCGGAAACAGGGCTCATAAAATCTTGCCCTGGAATTGGGTGGGGGCATGCACTCTTGGACGTGTTATCCCTGGTTTTGAAATGCATAGTACAATATATCTGGAACAAGTAAAAAATTTCAACCATCACATGAAAAGGGCGGTTAACCCCTTAGCTACCAGAAACACAGGGTTCCATCAATTTGTGAGAACCTTCATACCGTGGCTTGGAGTAAGAGAATTGGAACTAGCCATAATTAACATTTCAGCCACAATGGAAGCTATGGGAAATGCCACTGCGGATGCAATTCAGGCTCTGCAAGAAGAGATCTCCCAGATCTCACAAGTAACTATACAACACCGCGTAGCCCTAGATTACCTATTGGTATCCCAGGGAGGAGTATGTGCCTTAGTAAACTCCACCTGTTGTGTCTATGTCAATCAGGACATGCGAATTGAAACTGACATTCGTAAAATCCGAAGTCAGTTAAGGGTCTTACATCAAGTGGCCTCAGAGAATACTGACTGGGGTCTAAAGGAAATGTGGTCTTGGCTAACCTCCTGGCTCCCAGATTTCGGGGCCCTTGGCAAGAAAATCCTGTATGGAATATTGTTTGTCTTGATAGTTCTGATAATGTTTTATGTCTTAGTGCAACTGATCCTCTGCTGCGTGAAAGCCAGCAGGAGAAGCTTTAGCAAGGCAAGAAAACCCACACCAGAGTCTAGAATAATGGTGTTACAAAAGTGTGAGCAGATTGAAAGAAAACACGAAAGGCTGCATGATAAAATAGAGGGGCTCATGAGAATAAAAATTTAAGGGTAAAGTGAGACTAAATAGTCTCAAAGGGGGGGAACTGTGGAATCAGAAAAAATATATGCCTTAAACTTTGACTATTTTAGTTATAAGATGACATAACCGCTTTGTGGAAAATTGCTAGCTCTGTATAGTAGAACAGATAAAAGAAAGTGTTTGTTCTTTGTAACTCCTCTGCAACTGCTTCGCTCACCGCGGCCTTGAAGATAGCAAAAAGTATGTACAACTCTGATTTGCAGGTGCAAGAAGGAGGTTTGTGAACTAACCTCGCCTCCCCCATTAGTTCCCATCCTGATTACAGCAAAGAAATAATGAAGTAATATTATAGCCGCTTTTCATGCTAATTTCACTATATGATCACGTGAGTTGTAAGCAACTGTTAAAAAGTATATAAGCCTCCTGATTTTGCTCTTGGGGGGGACCCCTTCCAAGTGCTTGCGAAATCCATGTCACTTTGGAGTCCCCCCTACAGCTGTAGTTTCTTTTAAATAAAAGCTTCTGCTGACCTGACCCAAAAATATGCTGCGTGTGTTTCCACGACAGGGATGTTGCCAGCTCTGGGGCCACCACCCCCTCCAGTGCCAGCTGCCAGGGCTGGTGCTTAGGGCAAAGTGCCTCTGCGTGCCCTTTGCCCACAGCACCCTGCTGGGGGCTGGGGGTGGCAGGCCGCTGGGCTTGGAGCCTGAGCCCGGCCAGGTGCTGCCTGTGGGAAGCTGCTGGGCTGGTTTGTGCTTGAGTTGGTTTGTCCTGTGCAGCAAAGGCCCCTGGGCTGGGGGCTTCTCAGAGCTGGCAGAGTTTCCCCCCCTGCCCCAGAGCTGAGCGCTGCCCTGACGCTGATTCTCACAACGGACGGCTCCCTTGTACTGCCCTGTCCTGGGCCCGTCCTGACTTCACATCCATAGACATCACAATAAACATCTCAACTCGCTTTGTAATGGCTTTGTCTCTTGTGCCTTCATTTCCCCTTTTCTCTCCCTACATCTCCCCTGCACTGGTTTCTCTGCCTTTGCCCTGGCTCACACGGCTGGATGTCCCCTGTGGGACAGACACCTCTTTTCCTTGGTCTAATCTTCATACATTGGCCTTTTCCACATCAAAGCAATATGAATCACAAACCTGAGCCAGGCCCTTGTTCACACAAGACCCTCCCAGTCCTGCTGTGGCAGCAGGATGGGGTTGAGGATGGAGCTGGGACTCCACAGACCTTCATTTTCAGATACTTTCCACTGCTGTAGGGTGTGAGAAGATCTTTGTTATATCACTGGGAACTGAACCTCCTGGGAACCTTGCTTGTCTGAAGCACTAAAACTCAAGCAAGGGCCAACATGGCAGCTCCATACTGGTTCCCAAGGCCCCAGTGGTGCTGCACAGTAACACAACACATGATCCCAACTGTTTTGAGGGGAAAGAACATAGGCAAGCTTTCAGGTATCACAGTCAGCTTCCAGAAGCTGGCCCTACAGTTGGTCCCATTGAAATATCACCCATACGAATGCTTTCCTCTAGTTTCGAACACAATGCAACATACATATTTTGCTCCTTCACACGCTGCTACAACCAGCCTAGCCAAAAGTTTCATACAAACCCTCAGGTGAACTCTAGGAACCAGTTAGTCTGCTGTAAGTCTTTAACAGATTGCACCACTCCTTACTCGTGTGCCAGAACACACCGGGGCCATGATGCTACTCTAGTCCTGAACAGACCTGTGTGCTTGTTTCAACCTTGTACATCCCAACAGGTGCTCTGATCCCTAAGTAACCAACACGATGGACATGTTTCACCATCCCTCATTCCAAGTAGGGGTCTTGGTCTGGGCTCATAATTTCACTGAACAGGGCACTGTTGTTCACATGAATACAAAGGGCTGAACTGAGAGGTGGCTAATTCAGAGATGGTTGAAGAAACAGAGCTTCTGACAAAATATGGTCAGCCTGTGGGATGCTCTGCCACCCAGTGTTGTTCAGATAAAGAGCTCAAGAACAGCCAGCATTAGGAGAGGACACACTTAAAGTATAAACTCACCCTGATGGGAATCTAAACCCTTCTGGCTTGTGAGATCAAATGTTGGGGGTTGTGGTTTGACCTTTTCCTTCCCCATGATTTCCCCCTGAAAAGTACTTGCACCTTCCTCAAGCAACTAGTACTTCCCACTGTTGGAGAGAGGGCTACTGATGGATGGGCTATGGGCTGACCTGGTGTGGTTGTTTGTTCCTTTATATCTGGAAGTCTCATTGCTGGGAGATCAAGCAGGCTGAATCACTTTGCTCTCACTATTGGGACAAGCAGAAAAGGCATCTCTGGCCAGTTTCACTTATGGAATTATAACAAGGTTTCCTTGTGATTCCAACTCCCTCGTGACGTTGGAATCTGCTGTAAAGTGTAAATGGGAGAGGACATTATTGTCATGGCCATGTACAAAAAAGGGCATAGACTGTGTGGGGGATGCTCTGGGGGGCAGTCACCTACATCCTGTGAACAATGGGACTCGGTGGGGTAACAGTGTTCAGGCTGAGCCAGGGGAGGAAAAGGGCTTTCTCCCACAGAGCAAATGTGGAGGGCAATACGTGGCAGGGCTAGCTGCAGAAGGGCCAGCAAAGACTGACCAGGCTGCAACAGCATCTCAGCCCACTGAGCTGAAGAAAGTAAGCTGGGATCACTGATCTGGGTCGTGGAGCTATTCCTTGGACCAGGACCTGGTAAAACAGCACTGGAAGAGACTGGCAGAGGAGATCCACCTGGAAGAGGAGAGCACTGGAAGAGACTGGCAGGGGAGAGCTAACTGGTGCCCCTCAGATACCCTGCAACTAACTTTGGGTGCATGGGGTTTATTAGGGAACTGGGTCCTAGATTTCTACCAGTCTAAGTTGGATGAGTGAGTCGGAGGAAGGCAGTAGCAAAACCCTTGATGTATAGAACTGAAGTGCCCCAGCTTATTCATGTGTATATTTGGTGTTTTTTCATGCTTGCTTTCATCCTTTTCTGCCAAAGAAAGAGTTCTTGGTGATCCCTGAACACTGCTGAGTGGGCTGTGCTAATGTGTGTACATACATGCCCCTGTGCACATACTTACACATACAGACATGCCAATGCCCACCAACACCAGAAAGAAACCTGCAAAGGTAATCTGGGGCACTTCAGCGTGAAAGAACCAAAAGGAAAGTATAGGACCCAATGATACCTGGCTGCCTTTTCCCAGAGCCAGCTGTTTCCAGAGCTGCCTGCCTCACTCTTCCTGTGGCTACTGAGCAATCCCGTCCCAGCCATGAACAGGCTGTGCCCATTCAATACTGCCCACAGCCATTCCCATGACCACAACACCACATTATGCTGCTACCCATCTGCCCCCTAATGCTGCTTGAGGCCTTAGACTTTAAATGGAGCTCTAGGTTTGGGGGAAATCTCACTAGAGGCAAGGACCTGGCAGAGAGAGCAGAGCAGAATGTGGATTGGCAGGCAGGGGGCATGGAGAAGAAGAGCAGGAGAGCTATAAAGAAAGGGGTTTAGGAGCAAGGCAACAAACAGGCAGTTTTCACTGACAGGTGATGGAAGAAGCAGTTTGCTCAAAGCTATCCTCAATCTCTGTTAAAACTCTACCAAGTTCTCAAAGGGGAGAGGGGTTCCCAAACTCAGGGAGAAACATGGATGAGGACCTTATGAAATCAAATTGCTTCCAAGGGAGAAAATGCATCATGGCCTGGGGGAAGGAGGTGATGAGCAGCTTTCTTGAACAAAGCTACTTGGACAAAGCAATTCTGCCCGTTATAGCGGCCTGCTAGGAGCCCAAGGGAGATATCCCCTTCCTAGGCTGAGGGAATGTCTTTCTTGACACTAGGTAGCATGCAGCAAGCCCAGCACTCAGGCATCATAGAAACCCAGACAACTCCGCCCATTATCCCAACACAAGGGGGAGGAAAATCTCCTAGGAACCAAACTAGGAATGGCTGTTCAAGGCCAGTTTGTGTTAGATCCAGCCCCCCATTACGCTGTTCAAATTTCAAACATGGTCATCATCCACAATCAAACTTACTGGCTCAGGGCGAGAGAGATGGGGACAGCGTGAAGCACGCCAGTCACCCGGGGTTTCTGTGCTCTCCCTCTTTGTCCTAGGCTACAGCTTCAGTCACATCTTTTCATGCCCCATGTTAAAGTGGTGGGTTTTCAAATCCCCATTTGTGCACCTCCTCCTGGCAAATGTCCCTCCTGTTGAAAGGGCTGGTTATCCGTGATACACATCCTGCCAAGCAAGCCAGTAGCTAAGAAAAAAAAACATGTTAAGTTGCAAATGAAAAAAAAAACCAAAACAACCCCCCAAAACCCCAAGGTTATGTGCCTAGTCTTGCTTCTTTACAACATACAGAGAGGGGTTGGATGGGTTTATTTCCCCTATATGGTTATTTTTACTTCAGAAGTATCACCAATATCAAGCCAAAACTTCCATCTTCACTGGAATCATAAAATCAAAGAAAAAGGAGATTTCCCTGATATTGTGGCAGTAATCTCTTGGATGCAACTTACAGACACCTTGTAATAGTGAGGTTCTACCCAGCTATAGGGGTTGAAGGTCCCTTGGCTTTTCTAGTTAAAAAAATCGCAGATTGTTAATGTGGGTTTCCTGACCGGAATTTAACTGGGCTCATTTTGTTCTGCCTCCCTAACTCCACTTCACATCAGTGTTAAACCTCCACTGAAGCCAGAATACAGTTGCTCTGAATGACTTGAAAATCAGATACAGAGCTTGTACAACTCTGATTAGTCTAATGTTTAGACAATTATAATTCTATTATAAAAACGGATGACACTATATGAACTACTTTACAATCCTCACAAGAGGGTGCCAGTGTACAATAAATAGTAGTTCTCTTGCTATCTGGGAAAACCTCTATTGTGGTGGAAGGTTTACTTGGCAGTGGAAGTGAGGGAATCCATGGATTTAGTTTGTGCAAGTAAATTGTTTTGACAGACTCCCTTTCACTAAATGCACTCTGTGTACATGTGTGTTGGGGAGAAATTTGCCTCCGTCACAATCACATACCCCTATGGAGTTAGTAGATAATATGTGATAGGGCAGAATTTGGCCTAGCATCTTCCTCCTTACAGAAAGGGAGAGTTATTGACTGTGAGCTGTATCTTGAGGAGAAAACCTCCTCTTTTAGTAGACAGAATAGCCAAGAAAATTCTTTTCTTTTCAGAGACAAAAGGAAACAAAAATTCCTGCGGGAGGAGTCAAATTGAAACTGAGATTAGTTACCCGAAGAAAAGCAAACATTGCACAATGATTTCAGGGTCTTTATTTAATTTTGATACAAAATACAAATTTTAAGAGGTTAGCAAAGAAGATTTTCACAGCAAATATAACCAGTTTGTTCAAATGTAATCAGCATCCAATAAATTATGGCACACTGAGGGTGCATCAACATAGGTAAACTAGCCTGGGTTAGGGGGGAAATGCCAAAAGAAATAGAAATTCAAATTAGAATTCACAGCCCTCCATCTTCAGTTCCCAAACTAACAAAATGTTAAGTGTCATTGCAGTGAAATTCAGAGTTATCCATCAACAGAGAGAAAAAAGTAGGCATTTAAAACACTAAAGATGAGGTCAACCAGAATGGACACACGTATATTTGGTAACATGTTTGACAGTCCAAAATCCCATTTTTTATTTCTGTCATTTATAATTTTCTTTTCAATTTATTTTTCACATCAGAGAAAATATTAATTTCATCTTGAAAACAATAGGCCACATAACTTGAAGTGCCTGGAATGAAATTGCATAGCTCCCCAACATACTTCCTCATCTCACTAGCAGGGACATGACCTGCAAAATGAAAATACATATGTAGCTATAAACAGCATAGAAACTGTGGAGTTAGTGTTGGTTACTGGACTTTCTAGAGCAGCGATTCTCAACCAGGGTGGTGCTGCTGCACCCTGCAGTGTCATTAGATTCTTAAGGGGTGTTGTGCAATATTAGCACTGTTAGGAGTGTGAACATGTATAAATGATTTACAACATAAACCCAGAGATTTCCAATAAGAATCCATTGTGTCAAAAACATTCTGACTTGTGGTCTTTCTGAGTGCTTCACAACAGCAGAATTGCCCTATTATTTTTCCATAGTCAAGAAATGAGTGAAAGCAGAGACGGCATTTTCTGAAGGGGGTCTTGAGTCTAACAAGGGATGCCAGGAGTCCAAAAAGGTTGAGAACCACTGTTCTAGAACATGAGGCAAAATATACGGTATTAACACTCGTAGACATTGACAGCATCAAACAC